>NC_079900.1:4346009-4463524 GCF_024868665.1 Triplophysa rosa | reverse complement strand
AGCCGATCTTAATCTCTCTTCCAAGTTCGTATAGCAATCTTCGGTGAAATGCGCTGCACAAACTTGAACATTCGGATTGTACTTTTCTGTAACAGTGTTGTAAATAAAATGTAACCATTCGTTTTTAGATGTCTCATCTTTTGGCAGGGCAAACAAAGAGTCTTTCTTTTCGCAACGAAACACACAGCGTCTCCGCGACATGGCTGCGGCGGTGACGATACAGTCAGATTTACAAGTACGCCCACCTCACTTGCGTTTAGATTTGGGCGGTCTTAAGTCAAATCATGTTACGAAGTTACGTACATTCGTCGGTGTGTGGTTACACGAGGCGTTTCAGGCAGGTCTGGGTTCGCATTTGCTTTTAGATAGAATGCATCTTTTGTTCCAACACTTTAATTTTAGCAATTTTACGTGTCTAGAACATGCATGGGTAACTTTAATGTGTTATAAGACACAGAAAAACACGTATTTCTGCCATATGACCCCTTTAAATGACTAAATTTCTCACCAATCATTTTTGAAGAATCATGAATGGACACCAACCTCTTTGTTCCTCAGTATCTTCATGTTTAATTCTGCATGGGTCTGGATCACTCATGTCTTCAATTTTTCACAAGACTGTGTCACACTAGATTTGCTTTATTAGCACGTTTGAATGAAGTGGCCCCTTCACTTGCAGGATTATAGGAATTATTCTGGTATTTATTGAATACCTCTGTGTGGTATGTTGGAACAGACCTGCCAACATAAATACATTTTCATATTAGCAACCTTTAAGAAAAATGTTAATTAGGACAGAAGCTCTGATATTACAATTCACCATGGCAACAATAGGTCTGCATATGTTAAAAAACACAACTGCAGAAAGTCCTCAAGAGCATTGCACACTTTCTCTACTAAAAAAAAATGTATTTTATAATCACAAAATGCAAAAGAGTTGGTGCATTTTTAAATCAGTTTGTAATTGTAATGACATTTTAATTTTATTTTTAGGAATTAATTTTATGATTTAAAAGTGGGAGTGGGATCTTCAATACTAATTGCACCCTCACACTCTACTTGGTTCATTTTTGCAAAAAAGTTTACATTGGGCTAGAGACACAGCACAAGCCGGTCAATTTTTCTTCCGCTTCAACCCATGAATATTTAAACCACCTCTCAACAGAAGAAAAACTAAGATTTAAACACGTTTGTGCAATTGTGATCCAAATACAGCACCTGGCGCACTATTTTAGTCACTAAACATCTATTTTGTGGAGAATACCTCGCCTTATACTACCGTGATTATATTAATATTATATTGCATTGTATTGTATTATATTATAAAATAATTTTACTGACAAACAATAAAGCTCAGTCTAAACACAAATGTAATACTTTGAGCTGTCTTAACGGAATATAACTTGCCCTGACATATCTTAAAATATATACAAAATATTTAACAAAAGCGACTTAAATAGCCTAAATTAACTAAGGCATAGTCCTGGCTTAGGCTAAACCTCGTCTATAAAACCGGGCCATAGTATTACACAATGAACGAATAAAAGTGTAAAAGGATTTGCAAATCATTGCAATTTCACTTTATTTACTGTACGTCTAACATTGCCTCACAAAACTTTAGCTAGCTTTAGCTAGTAGCCTAAGTGTAACTAAATACACGAGTTGGCTGCCTCGTCTGTAACAACAATCCAGGTAAGAAAATTACATCAAGATTTGATACATGGCTAAAAATACACACATTTAAATACCCGGTGTTCACGTGAGGTTACCTTTGATGACGTGTTTACTGCAAATACGAGTGTACTATGGTCGCTGCCATTGTTTCCCCTTCCTGTGAACCGAGGCACGTTTATGACACAAAATCCACAAATTCCTCCTGTCTCGGTTTTCCTTCTAGGGACGGGATTTTGTAGAAGCAACGCTCAGGCATGTCCTCGTCGGTTGGTGAATTTTATTGCACAACATTTATTTAGTATTTAGGCGCAACGAAAAAAACCCACTCTGTAATCTGGCTGACAGAGAGCGCTTCTCAATTCTACTTTGTGGATCCTCGTTTCCTTTCCTCGCTTCCTTTTCTCGTGTTTTAGCTCCACCCCTTCAGGATGCCAGGGAAGGGAGCAAGGGAATTAAGACGCGAGGACGAAGGAATTAAAAGATGTGAAATGGCATATCCTCGCTCTCTCTAGCGTCACTTCAAAGCGTCGTCAATTAATGATGACTGTACACATTGCACATTGAAAATATAAAACAAAGTTAAATACATACTTTAGGCAGATGCCATAATCCCCACTTTAATAAAATTAGTTAAAAACATGCTTAAAAGTGCTCCGAAATGTATATAAGGTATGTCGAATGTATGTAACACATAAATATGAACTAATATATTAACTATATTAATATTAACTACTGTCTGAAATAGGTCTACATTTATAATAATATAATGATTTATGCATGTTTGAATATGATCTAAAGATGTGACGATATGCAGGGGGAGGAGAATTTATACGCGCGTCAGGTTTAGTTGATAAAACACTTCAGCAAAGGAAACACCTGTGTATCCTTGCTGACTCCTCAGAGAGCCTCCTCTCTCCTCGATCCTCGCCTCCTCCCGGTGCAATTTGAGAATTGTGGCCCTGTCCCAAATGGCGCACTCCGGTCTTGTGGACCTCCTCCGAGTCCACACTTGGTGACGTCAGGAAGTGCAGACCTATAGGGCACTAGGAACGAGTGCACAAGGGTACATGGGAGTGCATTTTGGGACAGACTTGAAGTCATCACACCGGAAAGAGCAAGCGGTGCTTTCTAATTACTCTCGCGGTACTTTGTTGTCATTCGCTAATCAGTCTGCGCAGCGCCGCGTGAAGTCGACCACTTGTTGTCCCATTGTTGTTATTTGGGACAGGAGCTGCCGGTTTTTATTGTTCTGTATTTCATATCTTGATATGCCACCCGAGCATTATGCAATAGATACTTATGTTTGTAATGCATTCATTTGTCATGACGTAAATGCAACTGCTTATGTATTTTTATTTATTTGTATACATGTTGTTATTTAATAGTTCTCTATAATACAGAAGCTGTGTTGTTCAGCTTTACGGAGCCCAGAGACAACTACATATAAATCTACAACAAAACATGGCTAGTAAGTGTAAGGCACCACCCGCTGGTCCAATGACGGTATCCAGAGGCATGGCGAAGGCTTCACATGTGTTCTTGTCTTCCTTTGTTTAGTGAAACAGTATTTGAATGAAAGCATATTTAATTTAATTACCTCTATTTTATCTGACTCCAATTTAATAATATATTGACTTCTCATTTAGTTTACATTTAACTTTTATCATGAATAATTGTGAAATTTGGACGGATGTCTGATTCCTTCATCCGATTCTCAATGTCGCTTAGAGTCTCGCGCCGGCCGTTGTACGCGGATCTCACAGTCACAAACTCGCCAGTCTTGGTCACTGCCAGAGGTTCCATGGCTAGTAATGCTCAGATGGCCGTCTCCAACCAGCACTTCCTGAAACATTATTTGATCTAGTCCCCTTAGACTATGACAACTTAATTAAAGTAATGATTATTTCCAACCAGAGGTCATGACCACTCCATAGAGATAAATAGACCAATCTTACTTCCTCTGACGGTAGCTTTATATAATCATGCCATAGTTTCCTATGTACACTTAGTTCGAATAATATTACTATAACCAGAGGTTTGAGACTTACCCTATTTAGATTGGTCAGACAACATATGTGCTGTTTTAAACGGAAACATTAGTCCCTACGGTCTAAGTACACTTAAACTAATGCTAAGTAGTTAGCCGGAGCTCTAAAATCTCAGCTGGCGTGCCCAATGCTCCACCTAATACAGGATTCTAGTCCGTCACTAACCTGAACGTAGATTGCGGTAACAAAGGATATAGCGTGATCTACTAAAGTTTATAAACTCAGAACAATACAGAATGAATTCAAACATAACAATTTATTAGCCAGGTAAGGGAAGCATAATTCAAAATCCAATTCAAGGTTCAATTCAATAATCAATGGCAATCAATATAATTCAATAACAAATAATAGAAAATCATAAGAAATAAAGCAAAGAGAAGTTCAATGTTGCATACTTTAGCATTATGGAAATATTCTTTAGAGTTAGGAATTTGGCTGTGATTGGGTCTTGTGATCCCTGGGGCTGTACTTAATCTGCATACAGTAGGTGATTGGTGAAAGTTTACCAAATGTGTGAGAAATGTTCCAGCACTGAGGGAAGTTTGTTAAGTTCTTACAAAACTTGTCATTACATTCTGTTGTTATGGGAGTGAGACCATTGTACCAGTTGCACTGAGACATTTTGGATGTTACCAAACATGTGTATGTTTTTGTGTATGTGGCGTGTTCTTTTCTTGTGTACGGTCCTTAGAGCTTTTGGGTGTCCTGCTTTGAGTGAGAGGGGAGGAAAGGAGCAGTTGGGGGTGCAGGGTGCGGTCTGCATCTGTGATTCACTGGTATGCGTCGTTTGAGATGTAGATGTTATCTCAGTATGGAGTTTGTTGTACTGGAGGAAGTCTGTTGTTTCTCAAAGGAAGGTGTCCTTTTGGCTCAGGCCTCCCACTGTACTGAGAGATGCTCTCTGTCCTTTTCTCGAGAAGATGATCTTCGATGCGTTGTTCTTTCAGGAAGGGGCGCCCTTTTGGCCTAGGTTCCCCACTGTGCTTAGAAACGTTCTTTGTTTCTCAGGAGAAGAATAATGTCTCTGGTCAGGACATCTTGGCTCCGACCTTACAGTTTGAAAATGCACTGCATTAAAAGTTTTTATTCTTGAATAGCTGGCTTAAGGGGAAATAAATAAGCAATAATGTGAATAAGTAACTAATTCATAAATTAATTTAGAATTTGATCAAAACATACATTTAAAAATGTATCCGTCATGTTTACATATATGTTTGACATCCACGACACTCCTCCCATCCGTTCTGTGATTGGGCGTTCGCAAGGATTTCTGGGTAGGGGACTTCAGTAGAGTCTGCATCAATGCGCGCATCGAGGGCACGAAGGAGGCGCTCGCGAGCAGACTTCTGAGCGCTAAAAAGACAAATGGGACACCCTACGGACACGTAGACTTGGTGAGCATGCGCAATTTAAGTCCACGAGACCGCAATCCACATGAAGCGCGCCATTTGGGACAGGGTCATAGAGAAGCACCCAGAGAGCGTCATGTCGTCTTGCGTTCGCCTAGTGCATGACGTCACATGAAAACTATAACGTATATAGCCTGGGTCTGACAGCACTGTCGCGGACGATTATATTACACCTGCGTGGCTTTATGGATTGTTTTCTAAAATGGAAGAGAACAAAAAAAACCCGTTCATCACTTTTATTTATTCCGTTTAATACAATTATTTAAAATACTGTATGTAACATTCGTTTAATCTCTTTATTCTCAGAAAGTAGAAAATAACTGTCAACAGGAACAAACACATAAACGTGGTCTACTACTTTCGGTAGAAATTCGAAGTGCAGAATGATGCACACTGATATTACTCATAACTCACGAGTAGACGGCGTTTAGTGACGCTCCAATGCATTAATAAATTTCAAAACCGATGCATCACTAAATTAACAAATGTAAGTATGCAGTACACATACGAAATAATGAATGAATAAATACCTTAATGTAAAGAGGAGCTGTATTTTGATGTGTGTGACAGTTATTGACTACAATGTTGTCTCGGCAACAACGGCCACTTCCGCTTCGCGTTAGTAGTGCCATTGTCCCAATTTGTGCAATCTGTTTTACCATGCACTCAAAAGTACCTACTATTCCAACACAAAAACAGTACCTACTATTAGGGCTAGGCGAATGGGAAATAGTGAGTGAGTGAGTGAGTGAGTGAGTGAGTGAGTGAGTGAGTGAGTGAGTGCAAAGACAGTTTAGAAGGGAAGCCCGCAACGTTTAGCCAAAACGCGTTACTGCATTTAAATGGATGAGCATCCCGAGGTGAAACAAAAGCAAATAGAGAATAATTTAAATGTTCCCTGAAAACTTTTCCTTTCACGTTTTGTCTATTTTATTTCAAGTCAGATCATTTAGAAAAGTATCCGCTCGTGTTTCCTTAAACCACATTATTTTAGCTGTCCATCATGAAACACAGAGATCTGTATCGATTGCGTTTCTGTCTGGGGACAAGTGAGAGTGCGCGTATATAACTATCATTACGGCATCAGGTCAACGAAAGAGTGCGTGCGTTCAACTGCAACAACAGAGAAGCTGCGTTAACAAAGCGGTTCTTTGCTCAGCAATGTCTGAGGTAAAAGCATAACAAAATGTCACGTTTTCAGGTTATTTAAACTGTTATAGTTGAGACTAAATCGTAGCCATATGCTTATCAATTGTATCTTTAAAGATCTTCAAGCCATCTGTAGAAGTGATACACAATGGCAGGGTTACTTGCTAAAGTTAGCCACGTTTCTAAATAATTTGTTTGACTGTGTAACTTAGCTTATTTTATAAACATACGTACTACTATTTATGAAGTGTGACTTTGAAAGCACTGTTTGCATTTGAGTATTTCTATAATTTATTATATCATCATGCCATGGTTTGAGACATGCTAATTTTAACTTCCAATACTATTTAGGACGGGTAGTATGCAAATTGGGATGCAGGGTGAGTTTACTCCGAATTACATTTCAGCTGTTCATATTCTGCCTTCACATGCTCTCGGATATTCAATAATTCCCAAATCAACCCGGAAATAATGTATGGAACGGTGCTCTTTTAATGTTAACAAATACTTGTAATGTTTTAGTTACTAAATACTTTAAATGTTAGTCAATCCAGACGTTACTTCCATGTTCGTGGTGGGAAATAGGTGCGTGTACTTAGCGGCCAACGGATTTTCCTTTTGAAATTAGAAAACCAAAATCGGGAATCAAGCTTTTTTTCTTTTTTGCGTTGATTATAGAAAATGGGCAACGAAAAAAAAAACCCGTTGTCCAATTTTTTCAAATGTGTTTATAAATGGTAATCGGGAATTAAAATACACGTGTGAAAATCTATGTCTCTATTTGTGCAGTTTGTTTGTAGTGACCCGGAAGCGGAAGCTATCAAGTAGTATGATTAACCGTTCTGTTGATGTCTTTGGAACATGTCGTTGCACGAATATGCAGGTTTTATTACAGTAAAAAGAAAAGGTTACAATACGAACACAAAGGCCACCCCATGTTAAAGCTTGAGTGATGCAGTAGTCATTATTATCAGTGATAAGCAGCGACATCGGGGTTATTCTGAGTTGATTGAATATAAATGATCTGCATGGTATCTTGACCCCAACATATTTGTCACCTACTTTTGCAGAATTAGCCATTCTTTTTTTTTTAATAAAGCATGTGTTGTTTTGCCACAACAGATGGCAAAACAATACCATGGACCAAGAAATGTTAGGCATTAAAACTACAGAACTGCGAATTACACTACAATGTGATAGTGGTATACATATTACATATGATCTGTGAATTATATTATGAGCCATTTTGTTAATACAGCATGAACTGCATTTATATGCATCTATGGCCAAATACAAAGAAGCACAGAGCACTTAGACGCATATCTATATGTCAACAAATGCACACTTTCCAAGTCCTGTTCAAAAATGTATAGGGTCATTTGTATTGGCAACTGACATTAACAGTGCAACTATATTCACAGTAGGATTGGCTTTTACAATGCACTCCTGTTCACATGAGAATCATACCCACAACAAATATAAGTCCATGGTTCAGGACCATCTCCGAACTAGACATCCAGCTACATCAACCTTCACTTAAGTTTTAAATCAAAGACTGTAAGATGTCATGGGTCATGTCATGCCTTTTTTCTCATGATGCAAATTGAGTTCGACAGGGAAAGGTTATAACTTAAGAATATGTCCACATGCCCCGCCCACCTTGATTGTTTCCTCTTCCGGGTCGGTACAGACTGCAGAAAATAGAGACATAGATTTTCACACGTGTATTTTAATTCCCGATTACCATTTATAAACACATTTGAAAAAATCGGACAAATCGTTTCCCGTTTTCTATAATCAACGCAAAAAAGAAAAAAAGCTTGATTCCCGACTTTGGTTTTCTAATTTCAAAAGGAAAATCCATTGGCCGCTAAGTACACGGACCGAAATATCCCACTGTCGAGGTGTCTTGAACGCAGCATTTACCGCTCATATTTAAGCGAGCATGTTCAGAACATAAATGTCGAGTGTTTTAGCTTTAAAATGATGCATAGTTTGTAAAAGTTGATCGAATAATAATGTAAAACAAAGGTAATAAAAATGCAAACATGATAAAAAACACCTTTTCCATGGGCCTTGTGCATGTTAAGAGGTTAAACTGAAAACTCAGACCCTGCACCCCAATTTGTATCTGTCCCATTTAATGTTTTAACCTTTCTTGTTAAAATATTTTGTTAAGAGTTGTTAATGTGAAAATGTATCTATTTTGGCAGATCTGTTCCACCATAGCACACAGCGAAGTTCAGCGACGCCCTGAATGAAGTTGAGGAGAAACATCAGTGTCAGAATCTTGTAATGCTAGAAATGTCTTCAAGTAGTGGGCAGAAGAACGAGATTTTCTCAACGAAAAGAAATCAAAGAACAGAAGACGGCAAGCCTCTTATCTGCCCTCAGTGTGGAAAGTGTTTCAAATACACACGTCATTTTGAGGGCCACATGAGAACTGACACTGGGGTGTGCCCATATACATGCCCCCAGTGTGGAAAGAGTTTCAGAGATAAATCAAATATTAAGGCACATATGAGAATTCACACCGGTGAGTGCCCATATGCATGTTCTCTGTGTGGAAAGAGTTTCAAACGCAAAAGTCAGTTTGAGGGCCACATGAGAATTCACACTGGAGAGCGCCCATACACATGTCCTCAGTGTGGAAAGAGTTTCAAGGATCATTCAAATCTTGCATCACATATGAGAATTCACACGGGAGAGCGCCCATACATATGTCCTCGGTGTGGAAAGAGTTTCAAAAATAAATCAAATCTTTCGTCACATATGAGAATTCACACTGGAGAGCGGCCATATGTATGTCCACAGTGTGAAAAGAGTTTTAAACAGAAGGCAACGCTTGAGAAGCACATGGGAATTCATACTGGAGAGTGCCCCTACACATGTCCTCAGTGTGGAAAGAGTTTTAAACAGAAAAATAATCTTAAGGTGCACATAAGAATTCACACTGGAGAGCGCCCATACACTTGTCCTCAGTGTGGAAAGAGTTTCAAATGCAAACCAACAATTAATCGGCACATGAGAATTCATGCTGGACAGCATCCATGAACAACTTTAGTGTGGAACGAGTACACATCTGCATTTCACAATTTTCTTCCTCAGATCCCCTCGAACTCTATCAGGTTGAATGACCATCAGTAGACAGACATTTTTAGATTTCTACAGAGATGTTCAATTGGGTTCAAGCACTGGCTGGACCCCTCAAGGACATTAGCTGCAGTTCTATAGGCAAGCCACGCTGAGGCAATAACCTCAAACCTCCACCTGCGGGGTGTTCTGAAGTATTTGGTGCCTGAGATTTTCTTTGACGCTGGGCCGAACGAGTTTCCTGCGTCACGTTAAAGTGCTATGGAAAACATAAGAGCACACTCTTCAGATCAAACAGTCTTTAAAATGATGCTTACACTTGTAAGTTAAGCATGAATTGAAGAATTTATGCATTAATAATTTTTTTGCACAGTAGTTTAGGTCGTCTGTTACATTATGTGTAATTCAACGATCACAGCTATTACTTTCCCGAAGATGTGGTGAGAGAATGTTCCAGTTAAATGAGCCAACACATGTTTATTGTGTATTACTGTTCACTTTGAGAGGCTGTAGAAAGGTGATGTAAATGTATGTTTATTTGCATAATAAAGTGTATTTGATACCATGATTACCATAGACTGATTTCACTCCGCTGCCATGTTGAAATCGAAAGCTTTTGATTTAAAAATGGAGGCGGCGTGAAATCAGTCTATAGCTGATTTCACATTAAAGGGATACTACACCCAAACATGAAAATTTGGTCTTCAGTTACTCACCCTTAAAGCGGCAGTCAGCAAGATTTTTGGAGTAAAAATGAGCTAAAACCAGTTATTGAGCAAGTACATGAAAGAACGGTGTTTAAAACGGTGTCACTATACCCTTGCTGGATTCACCACGGAAAGCTTATAATAATGGTTTGTAATTTGCCCTGTCGGGTCGACTTTTCCAGAGATCCTGGTGTCTCTCGTCTGTGCGTCATTTCGTCACATTCGTACACAGAACGAAGAGGATCCGGCTGCTAGCCAGCGCGTGTATGCTGCGAGTGACAGGCGATTTGTAGCGTGTACTCACAACTGTTGGGTAGGATTTCATACAACGTTTCGTATTATTTATGGCGGCGTTTAGTACTTTTACTTTTAAACGCCAAGCGGTGTTGACATCTGGAGATTCATCATTTGTGAAAAACATGAAAGAACGAACTGAAGGCGGTTTACAAAGAAACGGGGAATGTGATCGGACTCGTGCGAAAACAAGAATTAATATTGGCAAGGCATTTCAAAGGTGGCGGGAACTCCGTGATCTGAAAGCATAAACGGATGCAGACATCGCTTTATTTCTTCTGAACAGGTAAGACATTTCAATATTTCAATAGATAACACAAAGACCGTAGCGCACTTGTGTTAATATAGACGGGTACAGTTTCATCGGTTGTTCTTGCTCTCTTTATGTTTATTATGATAAATGTAACTTAAGCCCTATTCGCACGGGATTAGTATTATCTGGGGACCTCGTGTGATTTAGAAATGACCCCCCACATCTGTATTTCATGTGGCGCGAATTAGCACGGACAAGTGAAGCCTGTGATTTTACTCAAATTTACGGACTTATATCCCGGATATGATGGCAAGGCTTTGCATATAGTAACGTTATATATAGTTGTATGATGCACAATTATTTATGACCGTGCCTGTCAGCATTTGAGACCCGCATTCGGGGATTTTCTGTCCGGTTCGCGTTACGGGAGTTCCCATGAGAAATAACAAAATGACACAGCACCCTAAATAATATCAAAACACTTCAACACAGCCTCCATTTGCGCTGTTTTTGTGTGTTTATGTTCTTATTTGTTTCGTGTTATATCATCTGGCATGTTATCTGTGTTTATTATGCGCTACTGATGTACAGTGAAGATTCTCACCGCTGCACTGTCACAGGCCACGACTCAAAACATCAGACTCATCCGCGAGGTTGAGCAGTGCCGAATCACAACTCACGTAAATAAATATCTCCGCACATCACCTGCAGTAGCAATTTACAAACTGAGATGGCGACAAAGAGGTCAATCCTACGGACTGCCGCTTTAAGTTGGCCCAAATCTGTAAAAAAATTCTAAAGAAAGATATTTGGAAGACAGGACACCAAAAGTGACACAATGATGTGCAACAGTTTGCTGAAAAACAAGCCTTGGACCCTCATTATTTGTACTTTGATTGTAGTGTGCACTATTAACTTTGTGAATAAATTGCAATTAAAACATTTATTCTTCAAGCCTCCTCACCTTTTCTTGCTCATAGCTGCCTCGAAGTCCATATTGATAAGGCTCATCAACAGCTGTCCCAGACAGGATGTCAGCTGTCAATTGTGAAACAGCTGTGTGATCTGTATCCATCGCGTTTTTCACTGCGGACGTGTGCAATTGCTCGTGTATAGCTGTCATTACGGTAATATTAGGCCAATGAAAGAGTGTATGGCACTTGTACACTTGTATTTACGGTAATATCAGCAACAACAGAGAAGCTGCGCTAACCGAGCAGATTTTTGGAGGTAAAAGCTGAACAAAATGTTTTTTTCAGGTTATTTTAATTGTTATAGATTAGACTAAATCACGGTCGTATTTTTATCAATTGTATTTAACTCTAAAGACCTTTTCAAGCCATCTGCAGATATGATACATAATAAAGGTTATTTGCTAAAGTCGAATGAATTTGTTTTAATATTTCACAAAACCCTATCACAGAAACCTACATAAAAAGCACGCTCGCTCTGGGATTACTTAACAGGTTTGTTCAGCAAGCAAGCAGTGCTCTTGGGTCATTTTGAATTTGTTTTACTGTTTAGCCTGAAAAAGGAGGCTATACTTTTTTGGTGTGTGTAGCAGTATTGTGACATACAAACATAAAAAGAAAGTGGTTTACAGTTAGACACATTAAAATACATTTCCTCTTTACAATTAAATATTTCTTAATTCTTTATTTCTTACTTTATTGTTTCAACATTGGGCCATACTAATTTAAGTTTTTACTATTTAGGACGAATATTATGCTAATTGGAATGCAGGATGACATTTTTTAAAACTCCTGCCAGGGTGAAGATTTTCATAAACTCCAGTTGTAGTGTTGTCGTGTAGCCAGTTTTTAGCTTATTGGAACAGGTAGTAACCTTTATTCAGGCTTCTGATTGGCCAACATGGCTTTACAGTTAGAGCGGCACCCCCTTTGGTATGCCGTGCTCTTGACAGCGCTTTACAGCGTGTTTTTGCGTTTTCGTGTGGACAGAGATTTTTTGTTGCGAAGAAGAAAGAAAAACTGCTTAAACCGAAATGGCCAATTTGCATACGTCTGTCCTAAATAATATATTTTTAATGTGAACATATGTTTATTTTGGCAGGTCTGTTCCACCATACCACACAACGATGTTCAGTGAAGCCATTCACAAAAAAATGTACAAATATTTCTTAGAATCCTGCGAGTAAATGGGCCACTGAAAGTAATGAACTGAATGTTGAGGAGAAACATCAGTGAAACCTCCGAATCTGGTTTAGATAGAAATATCTTCTTGTAGTTTGCAGAACAGCAAGACTTTCTTTCCATAAAGAAAGCAAAGAACAGAAGCAGGCAAGTCTTCTGCCAGCCCTCAGTGTGGAAAGAGTTTCAAATTGAAATCAGTGATTGGGGCACACATGAGAATTCACACTGGAGAGCGCCCATACACATGTCCTCAGTGTGGAAAGAGTTTCAGGCACAAATCAAATCGTGTGGAGCACATAAGAATTCAGACTAGAGAGCGTCCATGAACATGCCTTCAGTATGGAAAGAGTTTTCACCTTAAAATGACCTTAGATTTGCTGTTAATTTACTTACCAAGATGATGGTGATATTGTTTATTTTTCTTGCTGCAACCTGTGGTTCTAAGCATATAGGCCTACATGTACAGACTGTATACATAGTAGACATAAACAGTGCCTGTAAAAACTAGGCTATTCAACCCATTCATTTTTTTCACATGTTGCTACTTAATAAATAAGTACATTGCATAAGTATTCATACCCTCAAGTTAGTCCTTGGTTAATGTATCTTTATAGCCTCAAGTCTTTTTGAGTATGACGTGACAGACTAGCTCTGTAAGGGTCATTGTCATTTTGCACCACATTTTACTTTTGACTCTCAGCCGTCAGAGTGTGCGTCATTCTGCACTTCGAATTTCTACCGGAAGTAGTAGACCGTCCGTGAATCTTTGGAATACTATTTTCAACATTCTACGATTTGGGACATACTGATTCTACTTTCGAATACTATTAGGACGGATAGTATGCTGATTGAACGCAGGGAACGTGAAAAACCGCCTGATTAGAATCAGTTGGAGGAGTGGGCGTTAATGAAAGTACGTTTATGTGTTCCTGTTGAGTTATTTTCTACTTTCTGAGAAAAAAGAGATTAAACGAATATTACATACAGCATTTTAAATAATTGTATTAAGCGGAATAAATAAACGTGATAAGCGTTTTTTTTTGTTCTCTTCCATTTTAGAAAACAATCCATAAAGCCACGCAGGTGTAATATAATCGTCCGCGACAGTGCTGTCAGACCCAGGCTATAGACGTCATAGTTTGTATGTGACGTCATGCACTAGGTGTACGCCCCGATGGAAGGCAAGACGAGACGACACGACACGACGCTCTCTGTCTGCCAGATTACAAAAATTGTTTTTTTTTCGTTGCGCCTAAATACTAAATAAATGTTGTGCAATAAAATTCACCAACCGACGAGGACATGCCTGAGCGTTGCTTCTACAAAATCCCTAGAAGGAAAACCGAGACAGGAGGAATTTGTGGATTTTGTGTCATAAACGTGCCTCGGTTCACAGGAAGGGGAAACAATGGCAGCGACCATAGTACACTCGTATTTGCAGTAAACACGTCATCAAAGGTAACCTCACGTGAACACCGGGTATTTAAATGTGTGTATTTTTAGCCATGTATCATATCTTGATGTAATTTTCTTACCTGGATTGTTGTTTCAGACGAGGCAGCCAACTCGTGTATTTAGTTACACTTAGGCTACTAGCTAAAGCTAGCTAAAGTTTTGTGAGGCATTGTTAGACGTACAGTAAATAAAGTGAAATTGCAATGATTTGCAAATCCTTTTACACTTTTATTCGTTCATTGTGTAATACTATGGCCCGGTTTTATAGACAAGGTTTAGCCTAAGCCAGGACTATGCCTTCGTTAATTTAGGCTATTTAAGTCGCTTTTGTTCAATATTTTGTCTATATTTTAAGATATGTCAGGGCAAGTTATATTCAGTTAAGACAGCTCAAAGTATTACATTTGTGTTTAGACTGAGCTTTATTGTTTGTCAGTAAAATTATATTATAATATAATACAATACAATGCAATATAATATTAATATAATCACGGTAGTATAAGGCGAGGTATTCTCCACAAAATAGATGTTTAGTGACTAAAATAGTGCGCCAGGAGCTGTATTTGGATCACAATTGCACAAACATGTGTTTAAATCTTAGTTTTTCTTCTGTTGAGAGGTGGTTTAAATATTCATGGGTTGAAGCGGAAGAAAAATTGACCGGCTTGTGCTGTGTCTCTAGCCCAATGTAAACTTTTTTGCAAAAATCAGCCAAGTAGAGTGTGAGGGTGCAATTAGTATTGAAGATCCCACTCCCACTTTTAAATCATAAAATTAATTCCTAAAAATAAAATGACATTACAATTACAAACTGATTTCAAAACGCACCAACTCTTTTGCATTTTGTGATTATAAAATACATTTTTTTAAAATTAATATTTTCATCATGTATGATTTCACATTTCAAGAATAGTAGAGAAAGTGTGCAACGCTCTTGAGGACTTTCTGCAGTTGTGTTTTTTAACATATGCAGACCTATTGTTGCCATGGTGAATTGTAATATCAGAGCTTCTGTCCTAATTAACTTTTTTCTTAAAGGTTGCTAATATGAAAATGTATTTATTTTGGCAGGTCTGTTCCAACATACCACACAGAGGTATTCAATAAATACCAGAATAATTCCTATAATCCTGCAAGTGAAGGGGCCACTTCATTCAAACGTGCTAATAAAGCAAATCCAGTGTGACACAGTCTTGTGAACAATTGAAGACATGAGTGATCCAGACACATGCAGAATTAAATATGAAGATACTGAGGAACAAAGAGGTTGGTGTCCATTCTTGATTCTTCAAAAATGATTGGTGAGAAATTTAGTCATTTAAATTTAGATCATAGGAGTGGTACCTACCTTATAGAAGTATAGCATGTATCTAAGACTTTGTTATGATTTAATGGTCATGGGAATGCAAAAACACTTAATTGTAATCAATAATATAAAATGCATTTCATTTTAGATTTGTTAAAAGATGAAGGCGATGAACTGAATGAAGATGAGGAGAAACATCAGTGTAAGAAACCTCAGAATTTTCTTATACTAGAAATCTCTTCTAGTAGTTTGCAGAAGAACAAGAAGCAAAGGACAGAAGCAGGCAAGTCTTTCACCTGCCCTCAGTGTGAAAAGAGTTACAAACGAAAACATTATCTTGAGGAGCACATGAGAATTCACACTGGAGAACGACCATACTCATGTTCTCAGTGTGGAAAGAGTTTCAATCGCAAAACAACTCTTGATGTGCACATGAGAATTCACGCTGAAGAGCGCAAATTCACATGTCCTCAGTGTGAAAAGAGTTTCAAGCACAAATCAGCGCTTGGGGAGCACATAAGAATTCACACTGGAGAGCGCCCATACACATGTCCTCAGTGTGAAAAGAGTTTCAAGCACAAATCAGCGCTTGGGGCGCACATAAAAATTCACACTGGAGAGCGCCCATACACATGTTCTCAGTGTGGAAAGAGTTTAAAACACAAATTGACACTTGTGGAGCACATGAGAATTCACACTGAAGAGCGCCCACACACGTGTTCTCAGTGTGGAAAGAGTTTCAAACAAAAATCAGCGCTTGGGGTGCACATGAAAAGTCACTTGGAAGAGCGCCCATACACATGTTCTCATTGTGGAAAGAGTTTCAAGCACAAAACAATTCTTGATGTGCACATGAGAATTCACAATGAAGAGCGTCCATACACATGTTCTCAGTGTGGAAAGAGTTTCAAATACAAATCAACGCTTGAAGAGCATGTGAGAATTCACAATGGAGAGCGCCCATACACATGCCATCCTTGTGGAAAGAGTTTTATACAGAAAAGTCATCTTAAAGTGCACATGAGAATTCACACTGGAGAGCGCCCATACACATGTCCTCAGTGTGGAAAGGGTTTCAAACGCAAAACAACGCTTGGGCAGCACATGAGAATTCACACTGGAGAGCGCCCGTATGCGTGTTCTCAGTGTGGAAAGAGTTTCGCACAGGAAAATAACCTGAAGATGCACATGAGAATTCACACAGAAGAGCACCCATACACATGTTCTCAGTGTGGAAAGAGTTTTACAAACAAAAGTAATTTTGAGGGACACATTGGAATTCACACTGGAGAGCGCCCATACACATGTCCTCAGTGTGGAAAAAGTTTCAAAGAGAAATTAACGCTTAAGGTTCATATGAGAATTCACACTGGAGAGCGGCCATACATATGAAAAGTTTGGTTCCAAAACGCTATAAACGCCATTTAAAAAATAAAGAGTTTCCGCCAAAATCAGTATTGTATCGGGTCGGTATTGAAAAGTCACTTTTTAATTTTACGCAAAATGCGATATCCGCCGTGTTATTCTGTCATGTTTTCTCCCTTTTTTCCAAACGCCATATACGGCAGTCTCACTTCTCTGCAGAATGCGATATATCCGCTCAACCAATCAGAGCGCACCATTCCACGCACTGTAAACAGTAATGGTGGTGCCCTGAATACAGTCAGCATCCTAGTTTCCCTGATCTACTTTGTACTTTGTGTTCAACAAACAAACAAACAAAAAGAATAATTTACACGGTATTGATGAACCTGTGCTGGTTTCTGCGGTGGGGAAGAAACGTAAGACATCGAAATCTAATCATTTATGTGAGGAGATTAAGAAGACGAGGCACTAATGTATAGCATTAAAAAGATGACCCGTTGAATTCATTTTAGGAGCGATGACTGATTAAATGTATTTTTAGTGCTGTGCCTGTATGTAAGATTAGTATTGTATTGAGTTCAGAGGCTGTCGTATGTGGATCAACTCACTTTGTTTTGTATTTTCAACAGTTTCAATATGTCATATTGTCATGGATTTATTGCATTCAGTTTTTATAATAAATCTTTTAAAATAAAAATCTGGATTTGAAATTTTTATGTTACTAGAACCTTAAGATGCTATGTGAACATTTGAAACAGAAAATAGTGGTTTTCATTTTGCCACTTTCTTTGTAAAGAAAACACATTTTTACTCAAATTAATCAAAATGGATTTATAGCGTTTTGGAACCAAACTCTTCATATGTCCTCAGTGCGGAAAGAGTTTCAAACAAAAGACAAGTCTAGACTAGCCCAAGAAAATACACACTTGAGAGTGTCTACGGACATGCCTTCAACGTGGAAAGAGTTGTCACCATAAGAGTTAGAAAAGAGTTTGTTTCTCCGTGCTTTCAATGCATTAGGTCACAAAGTAATTCAGAGCTATATGCTCTGTAATTCAGTCAAATATTACACATAGTCTACAATGCAAACTGTAATGTATTAAAGCACAAAGCTGTTTACAGATGGGGATTTAGATGTGAAGCAGAGTGACAAAATCTTGTTGTTTTCTTAGAATCTTTATATTGTATTCACAGTTCTTACCTGCATGTAAACATGAAGTCATTAGTCGTAAAGGGATAGTTTAACCACAAATGAAATTTCTGTCATCATTTACTCACCCTCAGCTTCTTCCAAATCTCTGTACATTTCTAAGTTCTGCTGAATGCAATGGACAATATTTGGAAGAATGTCAGTAACCAAACAAATCCCGTCCCCCCATTTCCTGGCATAGTAGGGAAAATAAATACTGTGGGAGACAATTGGGAATGAGATTGATTACTGACATTCTTCCAAATATCTTTGTTTGTGTTCAGCATAACTAAGAAATTTATACAGGTTTGGAACAACCTGAGTGTGAGTAAATGATGACAGAATTTTCATATTTGGGTGAACTGTCCCTTTAAGAATTTATTTGGTGACAATAATAATACACTCAATCCCAGCGTCAAAAGTGACTGATAAATTCTGTGTAATTCATTTAAAATATTCACAATCAGCTGTCAGTTGTGGTTGTTTAACATCTTTCGCCATATAATAAATCTAATAGTATATTTTCTTTGTTGCTGTATGTAAACAGCAAATAAATGTGTGGTGAAGGTGTTTTAAGGTTTCCACACATGTCGCTGTGATTCCTCGGTGTTCTTTATTTCACTGAGCCCTTTATTAACCGGATGAATTTCCTGCTACTAGCAACACATTTATTTCACTTCAAGAAGGTAAGTTAGCTTTTTCTTATGAATTTATTTTCTTTATACGGGTAGTACATTAAAGTCAAGCACACAACTAGATTGTTTAACCTTCATAAGATGATGGACTCAGTTTGGCTCACGTGGTTTTTTTTACTGCTCAACCATATAATACAAGACGGAGGAAAACACACGGCACTGGAAACAAAATAAATAACACCGTAAGGCACATCCACAAAAAAAAATGTTGACTGAAAACTTGTATTTGTCTTCTTTTTTCGTCACTGTCATAGTAAGTCAGACCGCGGGATTTCAGTTGTAATCATGAAACATCAGTGAACTCGTTTTGACTGCGGACCAGTGGGAGTGCGCGTGTATAACTATCATTACGGTAATATCGGATCAACGAAAGAGTGTGCGGCACGTATAACTGTATTTACGGTAATATCAGCAACAACAGAATCTGCGCCAGCAGAGCGGGATTTTGTCCAGAAATGTTTGAGGTAGAAGCATAACAAAATTTCATGTTTTCAGCTTATTTTAACTGTTATAGTTGAGACTAAATCACGGTCGTATGTTTATTAATTGTATCTATCTATAAATACCTATTTAAGCCATTTGTAGATGTGATGCATAACGACACGGTTATTTGCTAAATTCAGGCAAGTTTAAATAATTTTTTTGTTTTGCTATTTCACAAATGGGATGCAGGGTGAGAGTCAACCTACTCAGAGTTAAATTAACTTGAGTCAGTTTTTCTCTAGTAAAACTGACCCTGCGGCCCACATACTGTCCGTCCTAATTAATATCTTTCTTAACCTTTTATTTCTTGCTAAAATATTTTGTTAATGTGAAAATGTATTTATTTATTTTGGCAGGTCTGTTCCACTACACCACACAGCGATTTTCAGTAAAGCTTTTCACAAAAAAATAGAGAAATAACTCCTGTAATCCTGCAAATAAAGGGGACCACTGAAAGTGATGAACTGGATGAAGTTGAGAAGAAACATCAGTGTCAGAATCTTGTAATGCTAGAAATGTCTTCTAGTAGTGTGCAGAAGAACAAGATTTTCTCGCCAAAAAGAAATCAAAGAACAGAAGCAGGCAAGTATTTTACCTGTCCTCAGTGTGGGAAGTGTTTCAAACACAGAGGTCATTTTGAGGACCACGTTAGAATTCACTCTGGAGAGCGCCCATACACATGTTCTCAGTGTGGAAAGAGTTTCGTACAGAAAACAGCGCTTGAGGTACACATGAGAATTCACACTGGAGAGCGCCCGTACACATGTCTTCAGTGTGGTAAGAGTTTCAAACAGAAAACAACGCTGGAGAAGCACACAAGAATTCACACTGGAGAGCGCCCGTATGCCTGTCCTCAGTGTGAAAAGAGTTTCACACAGGAAAATAATCTTAAGGTGCACATGAGAATTCATACTGAAGAGCGCCCGTACATATGTTCTCAGTGTGGAAAGAGTTTCAGCAGGAAATCAACGCTTGAGGACCACATGAGAATTCACACTGGAGAGTGCCCATATGTATGTCCTCAGTGTGGAAAGAGTTTCATACAGAAATCAAATATTGAGACACACGTGAGAATTCACCATGGAGAGTGCCCACACACATGTCCTCAGTGTGGAAAGAGTTTTACAAACAAAAGTCATTTTGAGGGACACATGAGAATTCACACCGGAGAGTGCCTGTACACATGTTCTCAATGTGGAAAACGTTTGAAAGAGAAATCATCGCTCAGGGTGCACATGAGACGTCACACTGGAGAGCGCCCATACACATGTCCTCAGTGCGGAAAGAGTTTCATACAAAAAACAAGTCTAGAGTGGCACAAGAAAATCCACACTGGACAGCGTTCATGAACATGTCTTCAGTGTGGAGAGAGTTTTCACTATAAAATGTAGATTTGTTAATTTACTAATGAAGATGAAGATGACATTGTTTCTTCAGTAGAACAGTAATGATTTTCAGCTGCAACCTGTGGTATTAAAGGGGTCATATGTGCGAATACGTGTTTTTCTTTGTCTTCGGTGTGTTATAAGTTGCCCATGCATGTATTAGACATGTAAAATTGCAAAACTTAAAGTGTGGGAACAAAAGATGCATTCTATCTAAAAGCGAAGGCTCACCCAAACTTGCCTGAAACGCCCCGACGAATGTACGTCACTTCGTAACATGATTTGACAAAGACCGCCCAAATGTTTTTGAACCTTAAATCGTGTATACACATTGCATTACATCTAAAATAAACGATAATATTTGTTTTAGTCGCATCACATCACCCCTTTAAGACCAGTAAAAATGTGTACAATTACAAAGACTTAAATGAGATTATTGTTTAAAATTAAATTCACAAATGTGTCTAAAAAAGCGTTACCCAGACCTCTTTGGATTTAATATTTGCAATGTATAATTTTTATAAAAATATTTGAATAAACTGAAAATTTTTAATTTCCCTGTGTCAGACACCCAACATTTACATCAAAACCCAGTTAGAAAAGCACAGGTTTGTTTATTTATGCGTTCAATACATTTAGGTCACAAAGTAATTCACAGATATTTATGATCTATAACTAAGAGATAATACATAGAATCTACAGTGCAAACTGTATTGTATTAAAGTTGTTTAAACGCTGTTTAAAGATGGGGATTTAGATGTGAAGCAGAGTGACTAAATCTTGTTGTTTTCTTAGAATCTTTATAATATATTCACAGTTCTCACCTGCATTTAAATATGAATTCATCAGTCTTAAGAGTTTATTTGGTGACAATAATAGTAATACACTCAATCCAAGTGTCACAGCTGTGAAGTTACTGATACATTCTGTGTAATGAATTAAAAATATTCACAAACGCCTGTCAGTGATGGTTGTCTTTAGCCATATAATAAATCCATCAAATCAGAATCACTTAATTCGTGTATGAGTATATTTTCTTTGTTGCTGGATGTAAATAGCAAATAGGCCTAAATGAATGTGTGGTGATGGTGTTATAGGGCTTAAACACGCTAGGTGTCGCTGTGATTCCTTGACACTGAGCCCTTCATTAACCGGATGAATTTCCTGCTAGCAACACATTTATTGCAATAAATTATTCACAACTCTGTGCAATAATAATTAAGTGCAATATCAATTATATCCTCCAGATAATACACTATCTATTTTTATACAACCTTTTCTGTAAATTATATTTAATTCTGCTGTATATAGCACATACCTTGTACTACAATAGTCTATTCTTATTTTTTTCTTGTACATATTTACATACACACATAGCTTTACTCTCTATGTCGTTATCTTGTATTTATTGTATTGTATTTTTTTAATATCCATAGGCCCTTATTTAAATCATCTGTGTACTGTATTCTATTGTGTTATGGTCTCTGTGCACTGCTGTTGCTGATTCTGTGTTCTGGATGCTCCTGTCACCAAAACAAATTCCTTGTATGTGCAAACATACTTGGTAATAAAGCTCTTTCTGATTCTGATTTATTTAACTTCAAGAAAGTAAGTTTGCTTTTACTTATTAATTTATTTTCTTTATACGGGTAGTACAAGTAAGGTAGGCTACAGAACTGGATTGTTTAACCTACACAGAAGATGACGGACTCCAACCTGCTTCATCCCAACGGCCAGTTACGAGGCTGAATCCAGCTCCCAATTCGCCAGCTCCTTATTCGCCTAACTATCCGTACCACCTTAAAAAATGGTGGGCCATTTAAGCACCTCCCTTTTAGTGTCACGGGCTTTGTATTTAAAGGACCAGTATCACGAACATTTTGACATTGTCTAAAATACTCAGATTTCAGTTGAAACATCAGTGATCTCGTTTTTGACTGCGGACAAGTGAGAGTGCGCGTGTATAACTGCCATTACGGTAATATCAGGTCAATGAACGCGTGTGCAGCACTTATCACAGTATTTACGGTAATATAATCAAACAGAGAAGCTGCGCTAGCAAAGCGGATTTTTTGCCCAGCAATGTTTGAGGTAAAAGCATAACACAATGTTTTTTTTCTGGTTAATTTAACTGTTGTAGTTGAGACTAAATCACGGCCGTATGTTTATCATTTTGTATCTATCTTTAAAGTCCTGACTTATTCAAGCCATTTGTGGATGTGATAAAGCTGCTCGTGCTTATTAGTAACTAACAACTTTACTCTTCACACCAATTCAGTTCAGTAGCCTACTGTTGGAGTAACGTTAACTGAATAATACTATTGTTTATTTCGAGTCCGAGGGCCTGTAAGACACGCTAGAAAGTGAGTAATTCAAGTAAATAGTGATTACGTGCTTAGTTGAGACGCGAATTGTTTAGAACGATTCAGTCCGATTTGGTAAAGAACCGGTTCTAAAGAAAGGGATAGGCTGAACTAAAGCACGTGCGCACCCATTACCAACAAAACACAGACATCAGTTTATCGAGCACAGAAATACTACGTAATACGCCCAACTCATTTTTTGACAAGTTGACCATGTTAAGCATGAGAAGACAGCACGTTTAACATTGTAAAGAAGTCAAAATGCATGAAACACCGTTGCACGGCCGCTTTAAGGACCCGAGTGATAACGCTTCAATCTGATGATGACTTAAGTATTGCTGGACAACACGGATGAAAACTACATTAAATGTACAAGTTGATTTTTATTCACACGCATTGTGCCGTGCGATTGATGTCATTTGCGCTCGTCTGGGAAACCGATTTACTTCCGGTTAGTATAAAACCGTTTAGTATTCCATTTGGGACGATACTACCCTTCTAAAATCATAACACTACATGGTTGAGTGCATAGTATGTCATTTGGGACACAGCTAGTGATTTTTTTTCCGTTTAGCCTGAATATCGTACAATTACCGGCAGCGGAAGCAAAGGCAGCCCTCATAGTACACTTTGCACACTTTGTGTGTTCACTTTGCTGTGAACACACTACATCACAGGTAACCTCACCTAAACATTGACTAGATTTTTTAAGCTTTGTACTTTAGCCAGGCATCATATCTTTACGTAATTTTCTTATACTGGAGTGTTGTTGCGGATGAGGCAAGGAACTCCAGTTTTTAGTTAAACTAACTGTTAGCTAAAGTTAACTAAAGTTTTGTGAGGCAGTGTTAGACTGTTGAGACTGAACTTTATTGTTTTCAATAGTATGATATATTAATATTATATTGCATTATATTATAATCCTGACAGTATAAGGCAAGGAATTCTCCATAAAACGATGTTTAGTGACTGAAATACAGCGGCAGGTGCTGTATTTGGATCACAAGTGCCCAAAACTTGTATGTGTTCATATCTTAGTTTTTCTTATGTCGAGATGTAATTTAAATATAGTGGCTTGAAACAGAAGGAAAATTGACCGGCTTGTGCTGTATCACTATAGAGAGCCCAATGTAATGTGTTTTTTTTCCAAAATCAGCCAAATTTATACAAATTAGTTTTACTGTTTAGCCTATTTTATAAATGTACAAGTTACTTTAATGCATTAATACCTTTTGAAAGTTAACCATAGCTTTACTATAGTTTAACTGGTTTAGTAAAAAGTAACTGCAAATTTACCATTTACCATTACACTTTAGCAACTATAGTTTAACCGTGACATTTGTACTAAGATTTAACTAAGATTTGTACTAAGATTTAACCTTTTTTATTACAACATTTTTTGAAAGTTGTTAATATGAAAATGTACTTAAATAGTTTGCAGATCTGTTCCTCCATACCACACAGATAAATACAAGAATAAAAAGAGGCAATAAAGCAAATTCAGTGTGACACGATTTTGTAAAAAAATTGAATTGTTAAAAAGGAGGAGTGATCCAGACCCATGTAGAATGAAACATGAAGATATTGAGATACAAAGAGGTTGGTGTCCGTTCTTAATTCTTGATTGGTGAGGCAGTTCATGAGATTTATGTCATTTAAATTTAGATCATAGGAGTATCTGCCTTATAGAAGTATAGTATGTCTCTTAAGATTTTGTTATGATGTTATGGTTATGGAAATGCAAAAATATCAAAATGTAGTAATGTAAGATCCTTTTTTCTTCTTTTAATTTTAGATATGTTGTAAGTGAAAGTGGTGAACGGAATGAAGTTGAGGAGAAACATCAGCGTCTGAAACTTTTTAATATTGTAATGCTCCAAAATGTCTTCTAGTAGTTTGCAGAAGAACAAGATTTTCTTAACAAAAGCAAAGCAAGGAACGGAAGCAAGCAAGTCTTTTACCTGCCCTCACTGTGGAAAAAGTTTCAAATACAAAAGTCTACTTGAGAAGCACATGAGAACTCACTCTGAAGAACGACCATACATATGTCTTGAGTGTGGAAAGAGTTTTAAATGTAAATCAAATCTTGAGGCGCACATGAGAATTCACACTGGAAAGCAACCATGCACATGTCCTCAATGTGGAAAGAGTTTTAAATGCAAAAGTAATTTTGAGGAGCACATGAGAATTCACACCGGAGAGCGCCCATACACATGTACTCAGTGTGGAAAGAATTACAAACACAAAGGTCATTTCGAGGACCATTTGAGAATTCACACTGGAGAGCTCCCATACACATGTACTCAGTGTGGAAAGAGTTTCAAACACAAAGGTCATTTCGAGGACCATTTGAGAATTCACACTGGGGAACGCCCCTACATATGTCCTCAGTGTGGAAAGAGTTTCAATAGAAAATCATCGCTTGAGGACCACATGAGAATTCACACTGGAGGACGCCCATACGCATGTGCTCAGTGTGAAAAGAGTTTCAATAGGAAAGCAACACTTGAGGTGCACATGAGAATTCATACTGGAGAGCGCCCATACATATGTCCTCAGTGTGGAAAGAGTTTTATATACAAACATCATATTGGGGAGCACATGATAACTCACAATGGAGAGCGGCCATACATTTGTTCTCAGTGTGGAAAGAGTTTTTTATACAAACATCATATTGGGGCGCACATGAGAATTCACACTGGAGAGCGCCCATACGTATGTTTTCAGTGTGGAAAGAGTTTCAGTAGGAAAGCAACACTTGAGAAGCACATGAGAACTCACACTGGAGAGCGCCCATACGTATGTTTTCAGTGTGGAAAGAGTTTCAGTAGGAAAGCAACACTTGAGAAGCACATGAGAACTCACACTGGAGAGCGCCCATACGTTTGTTTTCAATGTGGAAAGAGTTTCAGTAGGAAAGCAACACTTGACAGGCACATGAGAACTCACACTGAAGAGCACCCATACACATGTCATCAGTGTGGAAAGAGTTTGAAATGCAAAGCAACGCTTAAGGGGCACATGAGAACTCACACCGAAGAGCACCCATACACTTGTCCTCAGTGTGAAAAGAGTTTCAAACGCAAATCAACGCTTGATGTGCACATGAAAATTCACTCTGAAGAACGGCCATACACATGTCCTCAGTGTGGAAAGAGTTTCAAGCATAAATCAAATTTTCGAGAGCACATGATAATTCACACTGGAGAGCGCCCGTACACATGTCCTCAGTGTGGAAAGAGTTTCAATAGGAAATCAACGCTTAGGATGCATATGAGAATTCACACTGAAAAGCATCCATGAAGAAGATTTTTAGGGAAATCCGCAGCCCTCTGCGCTTTGTATAATGGATGTAAATGGGTGCTAGATCTCTAAGTTCTAAGAGCACATATAGCCAACATGATAGATCGTAGGATCTAAATTCCTTAAAAGCTCCCTTTGTGTGTGTGTATTTTCTAAAGATTACGAAATTCTGAGGTACAGGCATACATTTAGTGTTGTATTAAATTTCTTATTCTTGCCTTTCTTTTTTTATTATTTACTATATATTTAGTTTATTAGTTACAGATGTTTTTCATGTATTCTGTATTACATTTCTTGCTGTTTCTTTTTTTTCATTTTACTGTAGTCTCATTCTCAGGGTTCATAATTAAAGTCACAAGACAATATTGTGAAGCAGTAATTTTCCACAGCCTGTGCTGGTATAATAACACATAATGAATCAGTTTCTAGTCAGACGAAGTCAGCCAGAGTTCGCTCTTCTATAGATGGAGTTTAGAATAAGTGATGGAGCTCCAGACAGAGTTCTAGACGGAGCTAGAATAAGCATCTAAATGCAACCCTGATTTTCCCTTAACGTTCCCTAATGCTCATTTATTATAACATCAACTTGGTCTCATGCCTCCTTTTCCCTCTTCATCTCTGACAGTAGACATCCTAAGTCTGCAGGATAGTTATATTTATCGCTTTTGGATTCACGATAATGGAATGGTATCATTTTGGATCAATAACAAGATAGTAAAATGTTTGCATACTATCTGTCCTAATTAATATTGTAATATTTTTTTGTTAAGAGTTGTTAATGTGAAAATTATTTATTTTGGCTGGTCTGTTCCACCATATCACACAGTGATGTTCAGTGAACAAAAAAATATATAATTCCTATAATCCTGCAAGTAAAGGGACCACTGAATGTGATGAACTGAATGAAGTTGAAGAGAAACATCAGTGTCAGAAACCTCTGAATCTTGTTTTGTTAGAAATATCTTCAGAAGAGCAAGACTTTCTTCCCAAAAAGAAAGCAAAGAACAGCAGCAGGCAAGCCTTTCACCTGCCCTAAGTGTGGAAAGAGTTAAGACAAACCACATCATGAGGAGCACGTGGAAATGTTATTGACAGAGTTGTCCTTAAGCCACCCCTGCGTTGTTTCAGCTTTGAGCTTCAGTTTAGTGATGAAAATGAATAATATGCGCCAGAACACTGACACGTATGAAGTAAACGGCGTCAGTTTCATTTTTATGTTGTGTAAAAACGTTTGAATCAATATGTTCTTGTTGTTTTCTTCTAATCTTCACAGTTCTAACCTGCATGTAAACCTAAAATCATAAGTCTAAAAAGATGATTGACAAAATAATCTCAGCTGTAAAGTGACTGATAGATACGGTCTTCTATTAATGTAATATTTTGAAATATGCTACTACATCATACCTAAATATAATTAAAATGATCACATACATCTATCAGTGGTGGTTGTCCAACATTTATTTCAAGGCAGCGATAACTAAGTGCACATTTTTCTGTTATTATTTTGATGTTTGACATAAGTGGTAAAGATTTTTATTAACTGTATGCGATTTAAAAAATAATAATAATAAAAAATAAAAACTCGGATTGCTTTTGGACCAGTGTTTACAAATTGCGATGTGATTACCATGGTTATCTGAGGGCTAATTCCTCAATTTATACAACCCAAGAGAAGTGTCTGTCTATTTTATTGTCAGAATTGTAAGTCAGACCACTTAGAAAAGTAACAGCTCATGTCTTCTCAACAAACCGCAGGTTTTCAGCCATGCATTATTAAACAGTTGTGTGATCTGTTTTGATCGTGTTTTTGACTGCTAACAAGTGAGTGTGCCATGTATTGGGCCATGTTTTCAGGTTATTTTAACAGTTATAGTTGACACTAAATCAGGGTCCTATGTTTCTTAATTGTATCTATTTTTAAAGACCTCTTCGGTTGTTGTTGCCATGGTGAATTATAATATCGGAGCTTTATTGATGTTTTTTACACTTTTTTATAGTCATGGTGCACATGCTTAACTCATGTTGTGTCCCATTTTGCCTACTTAGAATATGCCCTAAAAGTATGAGTTGTTGTTGTTATGAAGAACTTTTTTGGTGTGTAGCAAAGCAGTTTACGCATTGTGACACACAAACGTGAAAAGAAAGTGCCGTTACACACATTAAAATACAGCACCTCGTTGTGTTTCTTCATTCATTATTTCTTACTAAATTATTTCAAAATACTATGATCTGGGGCATGCTAATTTACATTTCCAATACTATTTAGGACGGGTAGTAAAATCATGACAGAAGTGGCCGAAAATGGAAAAAGGGACGGATTTAAACACCAGGTGTAAACAGGTATGTGTCTCATTTGTTCTCTTGTGATCCGATCGACAAAAACGCATCTTAATACCATGGTATAAATAGGGCCTATGGGAATCCCAGGGGATTGTACATACTTAGAAACAAAATGTAACAAAATGTAAGTTGCTTTGGATAAAAGCGTCTTCCAAATGCATGAATGTAAATTTAAGTAACCTCAACATGAAATTAACATGCAGAAGAAAAAATTAACATTATTGTGATCAGTGTTTGCTTTAGTTGGGCTCTTGACTCTTGAGTTTAAATGTTAAGTTTTCTTTAGCTGTCCATGTGTGTTAAAACACATCTATTGTGGCAAAAAGAATTACGATCCAGTGGTCAGAAAATGATAGTTATTTAATCACTATGCAGTTCTTTATGGACAATTAACAGAATAAAAGATTTTCACAAAACTGTTACATTTCTGAATCAGTTAGAATTGGTGTATGAATCTCAACAATGGTGACAACCAACAAAAGAAAGCTTCATGCTGCAATGCATGCTGGGTGACATCATAGAACAAAACTCAGTCATGACTCCCAGCATGCATTGCAGTTGATCTGTTCATCTGAATTAGTTTGATGATTGTCACCATTGAGGTTTGTGTGATGAGTGTTGTTTAAACGTGTCGATAAAACTTTTGCCCCAGAAATTTTGCATTTTTGTGACCAGAACATATCAATCAATCACTAACCACAAATCACTTACTATAAATGTAATGCTGCTTCTTTTTTTTATAACACACCAAAAAAAGCCAAACAACTATAACTGTCCTGTTGTGACAGTTCACTCTCTTTATGCTTTACATATGCTTTCATTAAACACATTCACAAGCATTGAAAGAGAAATGGAGGAGCTGACTTAACAATGTCAAGCATCAAGGTCCCAACTAAAGCAAACTGATCACAATAATGGTTTGATGAAATTTAATTTTTTCAACATGAATTGCGGGTGCAAAAGTTATTTTGATTCAAGCCATTAATAATTTTTAACATTGATTTAATGGTTGCTTGCTATCAGGGTATTAGAGTTTAGTATTCTGTTGTGTTGGCATTTTAAAGAGTTTTTGTGACGTCTGTTTTAGGAGTTGTGCAGAAGAGTATCTTGTTGGGTTTACTCGATTCAGTCATGTTCACTTAACATGTTAATTTCATGTTGAGTTTACATGTTTCACTCATGTTCTCTCTACATGTTAATTTCATGTTTAGAAAACATGACTCAAACATGTGGAACCACTGATTGAATCATGTTAAACCAAAGAGCTTATTTTTTAGTGCAAGTTTGAGCTAGAAACCTGTACAATTGTATTAAATGAAAGTGATTTGTTCAAGTAAAGTGAACAGCATCAAAAAATCATTTTTTGGAGAACACTAAATCCCTACCAATAATTTTTGACAAATTAAACCTCTGATGTCTGTCTGTGTACTGTTTTTTTATACTTAATACTTATTTTAATCTACATTTATTTATCCAGGATTCATTTAATTGAAATAAAAAATCTTTACTAATGGTTAAGTTCCGTTATCTGCAATGAGTCCCGTCACTAATAGGATTGGCTTTGCCTTCTCTCGCTAACGTAAGGCTGCAGCTATTATTTGTAAGAAGCATTTTTTCCAAGTTATGATCCAAATTATGTTTCTGTCTAACTGTTGGTGATTAGTTCTGCTGTGTGAGGGTTATGTTTTAGGCAAAATAAAATGTATATCATGAACATGATTTAAATGTAAAACAAACCAAAGTAAGCAACTTCAATTATTTCTTAATTGCTTTTGTTTATGGCATTTGTAATAATTATAGTAAGCAATCAAGTTCTAAGCCATAAATGTGTTCGGAATGCATTAATGCATTGTTTTGTCAGGTCAGGTGACAGAAGCAGTCCTGTGATGTTGTGAAGAGGCAGGGTCACAAATCAGATCAAACAATGACATAGTATGTGTGAAATTCAGTACTGTTATAAATGTTAGGTTGAGAATCTACAGTATTCTCAGTGTGTGTTTAAAATGGGAGCTTTGAATTTTTAAGATGCCATGCACCACCAATTGTGTCATTTTATCAGGTGGCAGAAGCAGCATTGCCTATAGCTCAGGTGGAGAGACAGAGGCAGGGTCACATGTGATTAGGCTTTTAAAACATGATTATGTGATTTGTTGTGCATTATATTAAATTTATAATAAGGTTGAACTGTTATAGAGGTCTATTAAGCACTCAGTCACACAGTAGTTTTAACAATGTAGGCATAAATATGTACGTATAAAAGTAGCCAGACTGTAGATGCAGTTGAGCATACAGTAGTTAATACCGAGTGGCTAATTGTATATGGTGTATTTCTAAGGAAACTGATCTTACAGCAATAGACAGTGTAGCAATGAGAGAAAAAATAAAATTGTTTAAATAAGTAAATGGTGTTAAACTTTAGTGACAATGCGGCTCAGCAGATCAATTTTATGTCCCCACCAATGTCAAAATCAAACTTACACCCTTGCTAAGGTGGTTGCTAGAAGTCTCGGTGTTATTCTGTTCTTGAGATATAGCTCAGGTTCCTCCCTCAATGTTTAGTAAGCCTTTGAGTTTTTCACTCATTTCATTATCCAGTAAGAAAATGGATATTCTCATATATTCATGGACATTTCACTGGAAACAGCAGACCATATTTCTGAGACATTTAAAATTCAAATTGGGGTGCAGGTCTTGTACTGGTGTCAGAGGAAGTGTTTGAGTGTTTAACACAGTGGGCCCCATTTTCACGATCTAAGCGCATGGTCTAAAGTGTACGGCGCAGGTGCACTCAGGGCGTGTCCGAATCCACTTTTGCTAGTTTAACGACGGGAAAACGGTCGGCGCGCCCGGGCTCATGGTCAAGCGGGTTGTCCCGATTCTCTTATTGAGTAATGGTGTTTTGGGGGCATAACGTGCAGTAAACCAATCAGATTCTCATCTCTCATTCCCTTTAAGAGCCAGTTGCGCTCTCGCCATATAGCGGATTCGCTATTTAAACGGCGGAATTTGCAAGAGCAAAGACTGGACGCTTCTCCAGGCTCAACCTGATTTTGCCAATTGGTTGATGTCCTCAGGGCAACATATTTTGTTGACCTAAGGACAACATTTTTATAAATAAAACCACACCAAACCCCAACCCTAACCATAACTTACCCCTAAAATCAGAGTGAAATGATACGTGAAAAACAATGGTCTAGAAGCACCTAATCCTGGTTGGAAGATTAAATTTAAAATAAACTGTAAACTTATTTCTGAAATCTGATTGGTTGATTTAAATGTTGTCCCAGGGTCAACATGATGTTGCGCTAAGGACTTCAACCACTTGGCAAAAACAGGAGAGCCCTTCTCCAGTGAGGAAACGCATCTGCTCGTGCGTGAGGTTAAAGCGCGCGAGCAGACCATCTACAGGACCAGCCGGATTTTTATCTTATGTACACAATAATAATATTTTACATTGGAATCCATTATTTTTTTGGATGTGGCATGTTTGTGTGCTGCTGCGCTTCCCTCTGTGTAATAGGTAAAGTGAAAGCGCGTTGTGGAACCGCCCAGAGGCGCATTTTCTACTAACGCGCTCTTTAAATAACACAACAATATTGCGCCATTGACTTTAGACCAGGTTTGAGTTGATCTATGGCGCAGTCTATTTTCAGTTCCTCAAAACAGCAACGCGCCAACAATGCGCCTGAAAACACCTCTTTTTTTAGACCAACACGCCCATGGGCGCACAAATGAGCGCAAATGCATTTGCTATTTAAACAACGCGGCGCAGGACGGGAAAATGAGAACTGCGTCGGGCTGAAACTATAGCAAAAACACTTGTGCTGCGCATTGCGCCGGGTGTACAATAGGGCCCAGTGTGTTTGTTGAAGTGTGTCATCAGTAGATCAGTATGGAGATCAGTTCACTTCTTCTAGCGCTTTGTGAGTATTATCTTCTCTCTGTATTTTACACATCACTTGAAGTCACATTGTGTACAACATCAAGTCATTTATTGTTCCTGTATTTTTCACATCTTTTCATGCTGCTCAGAGTTTAAATCTTTATCTCATATTATGGGATTCTGTAGGTCCAAACAGAAACAGGTATTCAGTACATGGGTTCAGATTGGGGAAATACATACATGGTGCCCAGTTTGCCAAACCATGTGGCTTACGGTCACACACACTCTAAAAAAAAAGCCGTAAAAATAGGGCACAATATACTGTATTAATATGAAGGAATTTTCCGTGTTCATTTTTACAGTTGTTTTACCTGTATTTTACATTTTGCACTGCATTCATTTGCATTTTAGCATTAATGGAAATGTCCGTAAAATAAAGGAAAATGTACTGGTAATTTTCTGCCAGTACTTTATCTGTTTTTTTACGGGATTTTTTTTTACAGTGCAGCCTTGAATGAAATCAACTGCGAATAACAGAACACCCTTAAATCTCTCAAAATCTCTCACCAGAGGAGGATTAAACAACTCTGAAAACCTTAGCTTATCATTATTACAAACTAGTTTGCCTTCATTTTTTTATACATTGCTGAGAATGAACAGAGGTTTCGGTCTAGTTAACGTTGATGATTTATTTTGTCTGAAGTCGATTTGATTCAATTCAAGTTTATTTGTATGGTGCTCTTCAGAGTTTACACTGTTGCAAAGTGATGTTATGGTGATAGCGTGTCCTTTTGTTGGAAACTTCTAAGAGACCATTGTGCTTGTAAAACACATTTGGTTTTACCAACCTCTTGATACTATACTGTGAGATCCAAAAGTGTTGTGAAAGTATTAAACTGGGTTCTGCAAATATCTAACCAATAAAAATTATTAAAAGGGCTTGTCAACTTTGACAACAGTATTTGCAATTTCCTGAAAAACTGCGAATTTAGACATTCAAGGTTTTGTAAGGACAGCGACGATATGTAGTTTTTAATATTAATGATTAATCAATCATTTTAAATTAAATAGTATTAACTATCAATAATATACCTGGAAATTTAGATCCCTAAATAGAAATAGTCTGCTTGGTAACACCTCTGATAACAATCTTCACAGGTACATGTACGTCAATAACACATATTTATCAGTGTTAGTGGTTTGATGAAATAGCGAGAGGGGAAGGTGTATGGCGTTAGAAATTGGACAAATCTATGTGAGCGTGTAAACACAGCGCGCAAGCAGATTACAGCTGCGCGGGCACACTGAAAACGCTCGCGCGCAAAATGTAAATCTGTAGAGATCGCAAATCTCTACCTTGAACACAAACACCAAGATTGTGCACGTAAATCAAGATTTACGAGGGGAAATAAACCCCCGAGTCAAAGCAGTCGCTCGCGCACAGTATTGACTACACGCGCAAGTGCTACTCTACGCGCGCGAGTCATTTTGACTCTGGCACTAAGGGGGCGGGACACTGCGATTTTGTGACAACAAATGCCATTGGCCCTGCTCCTTTCTGGAACTCCCGTTGTGATTGGCTGTTGCTGCCGCCCTCAAGTCGATGACAGAACAGGAGAGATGGCAGGAAATTGGGGAAAATAGGATCCAAGGAATTCACATTAAGTAATATTTTATATGTTGGCCCAAATGCAGGAAAATGAATGGAAAGCATCTTAAAGGGATAGGCCTACTCCGCCCAAAAATGGATTACTCACCCCAAAGTTCATAATAGGAAAAATTACAATGGTTGTCAAATGTGCCCCAGAACTAAATTCTTCAAAGTATTTCATTTTTGTGGGGAAACTCCCTATAAAGGCTACCCCGACTATGAAGACTTTTGTAAATTAATAATTGCTTTCGTCTGATACAATTACTGGCTATAAATGCCATTACTTTACATGCACAATGTCATTCTTACGGTTGTCTGGATTCTGAGTCTCAGCGTGGCATTGGATTTTGCCTTAGTGTCAGAATCTGGACTCTAGACTTTTCTTAGGCCTGTTGTCTTTGCTTGGGTCTGTCTGCCAGTCGTGACAGACATGAACGGCTCAAGAGCTCAGTTCACAGTTGATCCACTTCAAACTTTTTTCTAACACTTGTTGTATAAATGCACAGGTAAACTTTGTTAAGTTTATCAAGGCTGCTGCTCAACACCGATAAGGCTCATAAAAGATTATTTATATTTAATTCAATTCAATTCAATTCAATTTTATTTATATAGCGCTTTTCACAATGTGCATTGTTCCAAAGCAGCTTTACAGGAGCAAATAAGAAAAACACAGAAAGGTAAAACACAGCACAGTGCATGGTGTTTATAGACCAAGCAAGATCATTATAATAAATAATATCTAATAAATAAATAAATAAATAAATAAATAAATGCAGTCTCCCGGTGAGCAAGCCAACACTGCACTGCTCTGCTGTGGCGAGGAACCCAAACTCCAATGCTGAATAATGGAGAAAAAAAAACCTCGGGAGAAACCAGGCTCAGCCGGGAGGGCCAGATCTCCTCTGACGTGTCATGGCTGCACTCAGTGACCCCGACCAAAGCCACCGAGCAACGTCCACGAAGAACAGGGAGAGCCCACGAGCCGCGACCCAGGAAGCCCCACCCGCCGAAACCGTGCAGGTCCAACCCGGTCTCATTCCGCGATCAACAACAGACAACAGAGGAACAACCAGGGAAAAGTAGTAATGGCATAATTAACTTTATTCCTCTGTTGTCCGACATCGACCACAAAACAAGACCAACCAGACCAGATCCACACAGTCCCAACAAATGAAACGCCCCGAACCACAACCAACAAGCCCCCCCACTCCCCACAACACCCACCCAGCTACCTCCAATCAAAGTCACTGAGTGCAGCCATAACTTCAAACTGCTGTCGTGTGATGTAAGTTTAGCATTAAATACCAAGTATTGTAAATTTAGCATTTATGTGACAGGTAGTCCGTCTTTGCTCTCGGCTGGGGATGGAATTGTCTGAGCTGGGCCGGCCAGATGGTCGCCTTTTTCTTGGGTGGTGATGGAATTGCCTTGGATGGAGCTGGATGGTCAGTCAGTCCGCAGGCTCTCGCAGGAGGATGGCACGGGATTTTCAGATGTAGCTGGCGTAATCTCTAGTTGTGGATGGGCATATGACGTTCATCTGGGTCTGGCGGAATCTCTCCCTACCTCGGGATGGGCATCCCGAGGCGAGGGCAGAAACAGAAAGAGAATAATTAGCGTAGCTGCTGTTCATTAGCTATGTATTAGTGAATGCTTGGCTGAAAAGATGTGTCTTTAATCTAGATTTAAATTGGGAGAGTGTGTCTGACCCTCGAATAGTATCGGGGAGGCTATTCCAGAGTTTAGGTGCTACGTATGAGAAAGCTCTACCCCCTTTGGTGGATTTAGTTATTCTAGGTGTTATCAAAAGTCTGGAGTTTTGAGATCTTAGAGAGCGTGATGGGTTGTAGTGTGGTAGAAGCTCTGTTATGTAGGTAGGGGCTAAACCGTTTAAGGCTTTATAAGTAATTAAAAGAACTTTAAAGTCAATACGATACTTAATGGGTAACCAGTGAAGGGTTGATAACATTGGGGTTATGTGATCGTATTTTCTGGACCTGGTTAGAACTCTGGCAGCTGCGTTCTGAACTAACTGTAGTTTGTTTATTGATGATGCAGGACAACCACTAAGCAGTGCATTACAGTAATCAAGTCTTGAGGTCACAAATGCATGAATGAGCTTCTCTGCATCAGCCACACATAAAATATTTCGCAATTTGGCAACATTTCTAAGGTGGAAGAAGGCTGTTTTTGTGACATTTGAGATGTGATTTTTAAATGACAGGTTGCTGTCTAATATAACGCCAAGGTCTTTAACTGTATTTGTTGGAGTAACAGTGCAGCCTTCAATTTGCAGGTCATAATCCGAAATATTCTGCTCACGTGTCTTTGGTCCGATAAGTAATATTTCTGTTTTATTAGAATTTAAAAGAAGGAAATTACAAGTCATCCAATGCTTTATATCGTCGATGCACTCTGCCAATTTGGATAGTTGGAAGGAATCATCTGGTCTTGATGAGATATATAGCTGAGTATCATCTGCATAACAGTGGAAGCTAATTCCATGTTTTCTAATAATGTTTCCAAGGGGCAGCATGTATATGGAGAATAGCAAGGGTCCTAAAACCGATCCCTGAGGTAATCCATAATTTACTTGCGTTAGATTTGATGATTCCCCATTTAAATGGACAAATTGATGTCGGTCTGATAAGTAAGATCTGAACCATTGTAGTGCCTGTCCCTGAATACCGGTATAATTGTGTAAGCGATCTAGAAGTATTTTATGGTCTACAGTATCGAACGCAGCACTAAGGTCGAGCAGGACTAGGAGTGAGATGTTACCTTTATCTGATGCTATGAGCTATTTATTGCTATTTGCTATTTATTTACAGATGGTTTATCAGGTCCATTTTTAAACTAATACGTTTTTCTCTTTGTTCTTTACAGCGCTGATTTCAAACGTCCACTTTAAAGAAACTAAAGGTGATTCATTTTAATTCATTTATTACATCAGGTTACTGATACAAACCAGCTAATAAAAAATAAATAGAGTTAATTTAGATCACTTGTAGACTGAGACACATTAAAGGTCAAGTGTATGAAATTTAGTGGAATCTAGCAGTGAGGTTGATATTGTAACCAATAGCTCACTCCACTTCGAAGCACTACGGCGGCTGACACAGAACTAAGATGTCATCACGTTTTAGCTTCTTTGCTGATGGAGATAACGTGCTCTGTGGAGCAGTTTGTCCGTTTAGGGCTACTGTAGAAACAACCTGCAAGGTATCACGAACTGCTCCGAGACTCAGGGGGTTGAAGATCTAAATGCAACTTTAACCCACAAAGGATACAGGCAATGGTCAGGGCAGGCAGCAGAGGTTCCAAAACGATAAACAGATCGCAGATGTTCCAAAACGATAAACAGATCAAAGAATCAAAACACAAGCGACCCAATAGCTGACCGCTCAGATATGCAGTGGGACACAAACAAGACTTCGCAATGACTGACCGTAAAACCAGGGTTTAAATAGGCAGAGAGACCACACTTAAACTATACACAGGTGAGAGTGATTAATGTAATAAGTCCAGCAATGGATTATGGGAAGTGTAGTGTGTATATGAAATGTCAGTCCGGGTGATGAGATGAGTGCCCTCTGGCAGAGCACGAGGGCACTGCAGCTAACAGACGTTACAAAAAGGGAACCCATGGCGTGTGTAGATAGAAATAGCTCATTCTAAAGTAATAAAAACATAACGCTTCATTATGTCAGGTCTTTATACACCTCTAAAGACATAGTTATGTATATTATATTGTATTTCTGTCAATAGATCCTCCAAAAAGTCACACATTGGACCTTTATGTTTTCTATGTTGTTCTGAAATGATGAGAGCTTTCAGACTGTTGTCAGTGTTCTCTGTCATTCTTACATTGTTTTACAAACTTGTGTTTTTTAAGAGGCATGATCTATTGCTTATGATTAAAACACAGAACTTTCATCTTAGCTGAATCAAATTTTTTGCAAATCATTTATGAAACCTTTCTTTCGTAATTGCATGCATTGGTTTAAATCGTTAAAGTTGGTTATACACATAAATCACGAGTTGTAGATATACTCTACAATTTTTTATGACTCATTTTTACTGCCTACTGGATGCAGTAATATCCTTTCCATTTGTTCAATGTTTTTATTTTGACAGATATCAAACCAACTCTGACTGTTCAGCCGCAGAGTTCTTTGTTCACTGGAGACAATGTTAATCTGAACTGTGAGGTGGATCAGTCCACTGGATGGGAGTTTACATTCATCAACTCAACAAACCATGAACACTTTCAAGCATCAGGAACTAAAACAATCAGTTCTGTTCGAGTCTCTGATGCAGGAGAGTACAAGTGCAGAGCCAGAAGAGGAGAAAACCCCCAGAATTACACACAATACAGTGAACCAATAACACTGACAGTAGAAGGTGAGTATTTTTACTCACATAATACACTGTTTTGAGATCACAGCAAACATCATTTCTTAAGACACTGAATATTGGCATAGAGGATAAAACCTGTAATCTGGGTACAGCCGTTCGGTTACCAACGTTCTACCAACGTTCTGGTTCTTGTTGATTTTTATCACATTATGGTTTTATGGCTTGTGAAACGCGTGTATGGTTGATCAGCCCTTTATTGAGTATTACAAAAATATCAAAGTTATATTTCCTTTGACTGCACAAGCTATTTATTTTCTTTTGAACAACAACGTCAACATCGTTGGTGTGTAGTAACACTGGCGAATTCATCATGGTGAACAAAATGAATTACAGATGAAGGTTTTAATACAGGTAAAAGTTTGAATCCATGATTTGTTCCATGAAGTCGTTCAGTTCAATTAACACAAATTAAAAATAAAACTGTGATCAACAAACCCTAGCTCTAAACTCTGCTTATTTTAATCCTTGTTTGTGCAACCGACCCCAAGTCAATATGTGTTCATTCATTCATTGTTTGACAGTATGTAAAGTGTGAATTGTTTGTCATTGTACAGAAAGACCAAAAGCTGAAGTGTCTGTACGGCCTGATGAACATGTATTCAGAGGAGAAACTGTCACTCTCACATGTGTCATCAATGGGGAAACATCAGTCACTAGCTGGCAGTACAGATGGAATAAAGATTCATTCATACAGCAGAATAAACAACAGAATTACACAATCAGTTCTGTTGTTGAGTCTCACGCAGGTAAATACACCTGTAGAGGAACAGAGATCAGAGGATCATCAGACACCAGTGATGCAGTTACACTGACAGTATCAGGTGAGAGTGTTTATCATTAATATCCGCAATATACAATCGTCCTCAACTTGTCATAATTTATTTATTTTTTCTTTTAGTTCACCAGATACTAAAGCCCTGACTAAATATTGCATTATCTTTACAGCTTCACCCAGAGCTACAGTTAGAGTAACACCAGACACATCTGTGTTCACTGGAGAGACAGTCACTCTGAAGTGTGAGATAGAAACACATCACAAGCACTCGAGATATCTGTGGTATAAAGACAGAACTAAAGTGTTGAACTCCACACTTTACAGTGTAAACACAAACACTCTCACTATCAGTTCAGTTACTCAGTCTGATCAGGATGAGTTCTGGTGTAGAGGAGCGAGAGATGAAAGACCACAAACCTCAACCAGCTCTGTTTTATATCTCACTGTGATGGGTGAGTTCAGTATCACTGTTACAATAGAAGAATAAAGAGCATCTTGTGTGGTTTAATTATAAGAAACACATAAGAGACTCAGAGTTGAAGAGTTTAACCTCATTTTCTACATTTCCTCAGCTTTACCCAGAGCTACAGTGAGAGTAACACCAGACACATCTGTGTTCACTGGAGAGACAGTCACTCTGAAGTGTGAGATAGAGAAACTTTACACATCATTACACTGGAGATATCTGTGGTATAAAGACAGAAGTTAAGATTCTAAGACGCCACGTTACACAGTAAACACAAACACTCTCACTATCAGTTCAGTTACTCAGTCTGATCAGGATGAGTTCTGGTGTAGAGGAGCGAGAGCTGGATGCACCTCATCCTCTCAGGACAGTGACCATGTGACTCTCTCTGTTAAAGGTCAGTCATGACTGTAATAAAGACTCGGAGAGAAGCAGATGAACTCTGAGACTCTTCAGCATCTGAATGTGTTTTATTCTCCTGCAGGATCAAAACCAAAAGCTGAACTCAGATCAGATACTGAAGGATCTGTACTGACGGGAAACACAGTGACTCTGAAGTGTCTCATGAATCAGTTCACTGGATGGAAGTTTTACTGGTACAAACACACACAGAACACTGAGAAGACGACAACAGATGAAAACTACTACACAATTCACAACGTTACAGTTTCAGATGGAGGTCTGTACTGGTGTAGAGCTGGAAGAGGGAATCCAGTCTATTACACAGACTACAGTGATGTTCTGTGGATCAATGTTACAGGTGAGAGATTATGGACCTCAGTTAGCACAGATGCTATATGTAATCTGACAGTCTGTTCTATAGGTTCACTGTCACAATGCCTTAAAGGAATACATTCCTATAGTGTACCCAAAATTAACATCCATGGATCCGTCTATACTAAATGACATGGCAAAATAAAAGACTTTCAGCATGCTATTTTGATGCGCAAAGATGAGTTATGAGTGATCAAATATAGACTACAGGGGGGTTTTAATAAAGATTCAAGCTGTGTTTTTCTTCTCAGGTGTTTCTTCTTCAGTGTCTCTGATCATCAGACCCAACAGAACTCAACACTTCTCATCTGAATCTCTCTCTCTGAGCTGTGAGGATCACAGGAACTCTACTGGATGGACAGTGAGAAGATACACAAACACACTGGAAACTTGTCCATCATCATCAGTCAGATCTACAGGAACAGAATCTACATGTACAATCACATCTCTCATCACATCTGACACTGGAGTGTACTGGTGTGAGTCTGAATCTGGACACAAACTTCATCCTGTTAATATCTCAATACACAGTGAGTTTATCATTCTGTATTTATTAGCTTCACAAAATATCACTATTATTACATTACATTACATTTGTTTCTCTGTTGTGTAGATGGTGATGTGATTCTGGACAGTCCTGTTCATCCTGTGACTGAAGGAGATTCTCTGACTCTACACTGTTTATATCGAGATAAAAACCCATCAAACCTCAGAGCTGAATTCTATAAAGATGGATCAGAGGTGCAGAATCAGACTACAGGAGACATGATGATCATCTCTACAGTCTCAAAGTCACATGAGGGTTTCTACTCCTGTCAACACCCAGAGAGAGGAGCGTCTCCAAAGAGATGGATCTCAGTCACAGGTGAGAGTCTGTCATGTGATGATTTTGTTTGTTGTAGTTCAGATATTCTGTATGATAACTTGTGTTTTAGCTTCAGGAGATTTTGAGGAAAAGATTTCTGTTCTTAAGATTCTCAGTTCTCTGCTGGCAGTTTGTCCATATCTGATAGTGACAGTCGTTCTGGTTTTCAAATGCTACAGATTGAGAGGTAAAACATCTGTCTGATTCATTAGGTTGTTTGATTAATATAACATACTGTACATTTTAGTTTACAGCTGACGTTGTTTTGTCTGTGTTTAACAGTTGATCTTGTTGAAGACCAAAGGCAGTATGCAGTAAGAGAAGATGAAACTTCAATCTGATATGAATGTGTTGTGATTGTGTGAGGTGACTGAGTGCACTGAAGCATAAAATCCCTCAAAAACACAATTTCAACATAAAAAGTATTTTTTTAATGCTCTGAATTTTCTCGTACTGTCTAGACTGCTTGTGTGAAACATTATATATTCATATACTTTTCAACAGTGTATGAGTGTGTTTCTGAAATAGTAGATAAATAATTAAAAAAAAAAGTGTGGTGAAGATGTTATAGGGCTTCCACACATGAGGGGCACTGTGATTCCCCTGTGTTTTCGTGTTTTACTGAGCCCTTCTTTATGAATCAGTTGCTAGGCAACGCATTTGTTTCCTGCAGAATTGTTAGTTTTTTCCCATTGATTTATCAGTTTTGCGTACATTAAAGTAAAGCACTGAGTTAAAAACGATCACAGTGCGAATAGCACAGAGATCAACCACATTTTTGTACATTTATAGTGTATAATGGACTCCCCACTCAGTTTCTCCATCACACAGGCACATTTTTTTAATAGTCATCATACCCTATATACAATTTATTACGTTTTTGTCAAAACGTATGTAAGAAATTGTATATGGGGTATGACCACTTTTAATGTGATCAGAAAGACTGTGGGCCTAAAGACAAAAACAGTATGTTTAACAGAGACCGAGATGATGAATAAACTTAAAGTGTGATTTTTTTGTAAAGCTGCTTTGAAACAATGTGTCTGCAGATAAACAAAATGAAAATAAAGATGACATTAAGCCGGCCTTGTAATATAAATTTAGTCTCATTCCAGAGCACAAAATCTTCTTCTTGAGCAGTTTAAATAAAACTACTTCTCACTGTTGGTGAAATACAGATGACGTGACTGTCGACTGCGTCTTTTCACACTGTGACAAAAGGTGCATCTTGTTCTGCTGTCCTTAAAGAGAGTTTCTGTTAACAATCCTCATCAGAAAAAAAATATATATATATATATATAAGATGAAGTACTGAAAGGGGGATTTCACAATGATAGATTGTGAAAATATAGAGAAGCTGTTGTTGCTTCAGCCTTTGAGGAAGTTTTTCAACTAAAAATAAGAGTCGCTTTTGCGCAAAGAGAAGGTTCCGCTGATGTTCCGCTTTCTTCTTAGGACCGAATATGCTGACGCATTATTTTTAAGAATATTTATTTTGAAAAGTGCAGAACACCGTTTGTGTTTACATCATCTATAATAAATTATGTTTACAGGTATGTGTTAGTGGTTGAATAGAGAAAGATGAGCTCATTGTGCTTTTAGGTCCGTGTACGTCTTGTTAGTTTGATTTTTTTGTGTTTGTGCATGTGTTATGAATTGCTTCCGAGACATGAAGGGTTGTGGATCTAAATGCAGCCTTAATAGACGGAGTTCCAGAAACAGGTAAAGATCAGGGCAGACAGCAAACATTCATGGATGAAATCACAGGCAATGGTTGGGACAGGCAGCAGAGGTTCAAAAGACAAAAAATACAATCCAAGGTATTACACGATAATCTAACAGGCAATACTCAGAAATACAGTGTAACACTAAACAAAAGTTCACCAAGAATTAATGAAAACAAGGGGTTTAAATAGACCAGGGGTGCCCAATCCTTCTCCTGGAGATCTACTGTCCTGCAGAGTTCAGCTCCAACCCAAACAAACCTGAACCAGCTAATCAAGATAATCTGAATTACTAGAAAAACAACAGACAGGTGTTTTTAAATAGGGTTGGAGCTGAACTGCACAGGGCAGTGGAGTTGGCAAGGCTAATGGAAAACAGGTGAACATGTTTGAGTCTAGCAAAGGATTATGGGCAATGTAGTGTGCTATGACAGTCCAGGTGATGTGGGAAATGCCCTTTGGTGAAGCACAAGGACACTCCAGCTGACGGGTGTGACAGCGTGTGTGTATATAATAATTACTGGGTATAATATTACCTTTTAAAAGGTAACATAAAAACAAATAATAAACAACAATCTATATGGCTTTTTAATATTCATCATGTGTCTCCCCTCCATTTCTTGATGGTGCACGCTTAAGATGGTCCGAAGTATGTTTTCTTATCTCCTCTGTTGCATCTTTACTCCATTTCATTACTGCAGCTGTAAGAATGGAAAGACATTTATTTACCAGCTGTTTTACCAGCAATTCTTTGTCTAAAAAATGACTAACCTCGAAACAAGAGATGCCAGGAAAAAAAACTCTGGAGGCAGTGGCGGACAATGCAAAATCTAATAAATTAAAGAAAGAATATTAATGTTACTCACAATTGTTGACATTACACAATATTACAGTACAGTCTTTACCAAATGTTGAGAATTATGTTAATATGAAATATCTAATATAAATCCAAGAATGTGCCTGGCAGTTGGACTGTGAGGATGCAAATGATCTGTTTGCAGACAGCAAAAGGGGTTAAATTTATTACATACATGTGTGTGTTCAGAATAAATTTAACTAGAATAATTATTCATTTAAGACAGAGTTTCCCATTCATTAAGTAGACTGCTTCACACCACAGTCTAATCTGAGAGTTTACAATTTAATAAATTGACGTTGGGTGCTCTCGCGATAATTTGATGTCATGTGCCGATCGTATGGAAGCATACTGGTAGCATCGTAAGGGCAGATCTTCACTTTGGCAATGTTTACGTATATTTGTGCATAATCTCAAATAACATTTGAATGATCATTTTGCAACAGTTTTGCTTGGCTATCTTAAACACATAATACTCAATCCGAGGAATGCATTTTCATTTTCATTTTGCAACTTAAAGAGCGTTAAAATATGCATTCAAAATACCTATTAAAAGTAGTGTAGAAACGGACAAATGTCAATTGTGTTATTGAATTTTCATTTTCATTTTGCACTTAATGTTGCACATGTGTTATTTTAAATGTATATTTAAAGACAAATGCATTGTCATTTTACATACTGCATTGCCATTTTGCAAATTGCATTTCAATTTGATAATTGCTACCAATATGCTTCCATACGATCGGCATATGACATCAAACTGTCGCGAGAGCACCCAACGTCATTTTGGTGCGAACCACCATAAAACGGAAAGAATAAGAAGAAGCAGCACCCAACGCATATCTTTAAAATCGATTCTTGAAAATAAGGACTATAAAACAGCAAAGGTTGTTATATTTTTGTTTACTTCACACTGGTTTCTATTGGAGGATTTGATCAATAAGGTGGAGTTCTTCAGATGAACTGAGGAGGGCAGCAAAGCCTTTGAAGCGTCTAAACTTGCCGCAAATCCCACACGAAGAAGATGCACCCAACGTCTTCCCTTTTGCGTGACCTGTCTGTGACCAGTCCACTGATTCAAAACACAAGATTTCTGAAGGTTTCGACCTCTTGTGTAAGTGAAGGGGCCACTTCATTCAAAAATAAGGAAACTCGGTAGTTTTGTAAAAAATCAGAATGGTTAAAGAGAAGACTGAAGACGTGAGTGATCCAGACCCATGCGGAAGAAAACATGAAGATATTGAAGAACAAACAGGTTGGTGTCCATTCTTGATACTTCAATAATGATTTGTGAGGAATTGATGAGAATAAGTCGTTTAGATGATAAGAGTAGTGCCTAACGTTACCAGTAACACTTTACAACATGGTTTAGTTTGTTAACAATTAGGTAATGCATTAGTTAATATGAGCTATCAATAATCAATAATTTCTCTGCATACACTCTCATGTAATTTCAGAATTTAGGAATACATTTTTTAAAATCAAACATAACTGTTAACATTAGTTAATGCACCATGAACTAAAATGAATAATTGTATTGACATGAACTATTGTTAATTGTTTATTCATGTTAGTTAATGCATTATTGTGAAGTGTTACCTAACTACCTTATAAAACTATAGCGTGTATCTAAGATTTTGTTATTATTTTATGGTTGTGGGAACATGAAAAAAATGTAAAAACATCGCAGTGTAATCCATAATATAAAATATGTGGTTCTTTTGTTTGATTTTAGATTTGTTGAAAGAGGAAAGTGATGAAGTTGAGGAGAAACGTCAGACACCTCTGAACATTTTAATGCGAGAAATACCTTCTAGAAGGGTGCAGAAGAACAACATTTTCTTTCCAAAAAGAAAGCAACGAACAGAAGCAGACAAGTCTTTCACCTGCCCTGACTGTGGAAAGAGTTTTGAACACAAATGTCATTTTTTGGATCACATGAGAATTCACACTAGAGAGTGCCCATACACATGTCCACAGTGTGAAAAGAGTTTCAAACGCAAATCAACACTTGAGGACCACATGAGAATTCACACTGGAGAGCGCCCGTACGCATGTCCTCAGTGTGGAAAGGGTTTTAAACAGAAATCGGCGATTGAAGGGCACATGAGAATTCACACTGGAGAGCGTCCGTACTCATGTCCTCAGTGTGTAAAGAGTTTCAAACAGAAAGCAGTGCTTGAGGGGCACATGAGAATTCACACCGGAGAGCGTCCATACACATGTCCTCAGTGTGTAAAGAGTTTCAGACAAAGATGTCATCTTGAAAACCACATTAAAATTCACACTGGAGAGCGCCCGTACATATGTACTCGGTGTGGAACGAGTTTCATACAGAAATCAAATTTTGGGGTCCACATGAGAAGTCACTCATGAGAGCTACCCCTATCCTCATTGTTGAAAGAGTGTCAGACATATATTAAAGCTTGAGGACCACAAGAACATTCACATTGGGAAGCGCCCATAAACATGCCTTCAGTATAGGAAGAGTTTTCACTGTAAAATGTAGTTTTGTTGTTAATTTACTTACCAAGATGAATGAGACAGTATTTATTCAGTAGAACAATAAAGATTTTTGTCTGCAACTGTTTCTGCAACCATTTCTTTTAAAGTCTAGAAAGCAGATACAGGCAAACATTATTCGTCCCCACTGCTCTTGATGATATATTGAGGTTATCTATATATATGTAAGGTATAATCCACATCTAGAACCTCTAAAATGCATTAAAAAATGTTTAATGCACGGCTAGCCGCGGATTATCCTGTTTATACCATGGTCGTTTGCCAAGTTAAAAACAAGTCAAAGATGTTATTGATGTTTGCAGTGCAATTACATTCACCGCTGGCTCAAAATTTTCCGGCTCAAAATGAGGTGGTGCCATCCTGATCTTGCACGCACATGGAGGCTGGCCTACCATACCTTTCAGTGACTTAAATGGATATTTTACCCCAAAAACAAATTTCCCCAATGTTTTACTCACCCTCTAGGCATCCTATTTGTATATGACTTTCTTTAAGAATAATACAGTCGGAGTTGTAATACCATGTATCCTAGCTCTTCCAAGCTTTAGAATGGGAGTGAATGGTGGATGAGATTTTGAGGCTCCAAAAAGTGCATCCATCGATCAAAAAACTCCTTCACGCGCTCCAAGGGGTTAATAAAGGCCTTCTGATGCTAATTGATACGTTTGTTTAAGAGAAATATAGAGCCTGTTGCATATATCTGTTTTAGACTAGTCTTACAAGTCAGTCATCTAAATTGTTCTGTTAAGACTAGTGTTTATGTTTTTAAGTCAGTTGCATAAAAACTTCAATCTTGGTCTAATTTAAGAAAAAAGTAAGATTGATGGACCCCTGGCTTACTTTTCGTTATGATTCATTTGGTCATGGAAACCAATAAACTGACGTCAAACTGCTCTGTATTCAAAAAGTGGCCTGACTTTGTGATATAGCAAATGTTTTATAAATGGACAATAAGAAGAGAGTGTGTCGGAAAGTATGGTGGTTTTTCTAGACATATTATTGACTTTTCTTATATTCTAAATATATTATTGAGTTTTCTTATATAAAATAGTTTTCTTATATAAAAGAATACATTTAAAGGTAGTTATAGAGTTCATGTACTTCTCTGATCTTAACAAGGGCTACGGAAGTCTTGTATGAGTTTGAGCACTTGAACACCTGCGTACACACCAAATATCTTATCATACTAAGACAGGAACTGCACATACACCACACACACTTTTGTAGAGAAGTTTAATTAAAAACGCTGGGTTGCTTATTCTTACACTAAACAATGAGCTCATTTTTAATAAAACCACACACTTTTTGTAGCGGAGTTTAACTTATCGCATACAGCCAAGGACGCTGGGGTGCTCATTATCACTAAAGCATGAGTTCATTTTTTAAAACCAATGTTAAATCATGTATCGTCCGAAAAGCCCCCGGAAAGGTGTCAAGATAAAGAGCACATGATATACGTATGTGTTGATTGAGAGGCGCTCCCTACGATTAAATCCTAATATGGTAGGCCGGAAATATAACTGTAACGTAAAATGTAACTGTAGCGAGTGATAAGGGGATGGACTAATCAAAATAAGTGATGTCATGTAAAACCTGGTTGGTAGAAGATGATGTCAGGTAAAACCTGATTGGTTTGAACTGTGATAACAACTTGAGAACAATGTATAAAAGATGGAGTCAGACATGTATTCGTTGGACATCATTGGACATCTACAGATGAACTCTGTATGTCTCTCTTTGATTGCTCGAGCAAATAAAGATTGAAACCTCTGGAAACCTGGCTCTCTGGTCTTCGTGAATTCTTTCAACATTGGCTGACCGACTTTTCGCCACGACAAAAGCTGCTAGACATCTACTGTGAGGCTCGCACTGAATGGATGTGGACTGTATTAGTGAACTGATGTAGGGTTATAGTAAATGAGGGTATCCAATTATAAGGCCGAATCAATATTCAAGGTATCAGTTATTTATTTCTGCAGAATGTTTTGTACATTATGTAGGATGATTTCATCTAGAGAACAGTTACTCACTAAATAGCTGGGTTTTCACAGGTAGTGTCACTTTTTTTACTTACAGTTGCTTTGTCTTGCTTCTAAAGATAGCAGGAACTCGAAGACAATAAATAATACATTACTCTTTTATTGACTTGACGTGCAGATGAGATGTGTTAACCTCTAGCGTGAGCCCTAAGTTTAAACCGTTTTTGATTTATTGTATTCATCACTGATAACTATCGTCACATGTGAGTCATTCTATAATTAAGGGTACATGTCATGTCCATGGGCTCAAAAAAAAAAATGTCCATGGGCTCTATTTTCAATTTTACAAATTTTTCATTTACTATACTTCAAGCAATGATCACATTTACACCAGGGGACATTTCTAATTCGTTTAATCCAACAAATACCTTTATTTCATTATTCTTGCAAAATATCAAAACACATTCTACAGAGCTTGTTAATCAATGTCATGCCACGTTGAATGTTGCGCCATCTTGAGAGGATGGCTGCTAGTGCGTTCAATGCAGTGTTTTGTTTTTCTTGTTTGATTAGGAAATAACTATGGCACTATGGCAATAACTGTTTTGCCGTGTTAAAAACTGCAATAGCATTACGCGTCGTTCAGGAAAAGCCTCTGGTTCTTTCACTTTCGATTGCTCCATATATAAAAAAAAACAAGTAATGGTATATATCAAAACAATAATAGCATCGTAGTATGAGCCTCCCAAGATGGCGGCTCCACTGCATCATGCAACATTCTCTGGAATTTGGTCAATGAGAGGTTTTGATCTTCAGATTAGCTCTAAAATACATGTTTATATACATTTCTTATACATTTTTGTCATTCATTCAAATATCATTAAATTATGAGAAAGGTGTTTAAAAAAATATTTTGCTCATGCATCTACAGTAAATCATCCATTTTGTGTATGAGAAATCAGTGTCAACCGTGTTACTCCCTATAAAACCCCATATAAATCAGCATTGGTTCGTTACAAAGTCAGGTGTCCAACATCACATGAAGTAATTTCCTTTTTTGGAGGGAAATTTGAAGACAGTGTGGTAAGTCATAACTTCTCCTTTTCAATATTTTATCCATGAGTAGATAAATTGCCTGTCAACTGTGTTATCAACAGGTTCTGTTGAACTTGCGTCACATGGTATATTTATAAATATGTAGAGAAAGAATATAAAACATAAGTTAATCAAGGTCATGTACTAACTAGTCCAAGGTCAGCAGTTTGCACAAGGCCCTAAAATAGCCGAAATGTCAACTGTGTTATGTGTCAACTGTGTTATCAACGGTTGACATAGCTGGCAATTCAGTATCAATTTATGATATAAAAAGTCATTAAAGCTTACCAAATAATTAATTTTGCACATTAAGGGGATATATTATTCAACCACCTAATTTATTTATAAAAATAATACTGATTTCCTAACTTTTTGGGTGACATGAAATGTACCCATAAATATAGAATGACTTGCGTACATATTATTGTCACAGTACCGTCAGTGTTTGTGTTCTTCTGGAGAAGAGAGAGGTGAAGATGAGCTCATTGTGGTATTAGTTTCTGTCTCTATTTCTGTTCTGTGGAATTAACCAGTGTGTCAGAGAGCTGTTGTTCACAAGTGTCTAATGGAATTTTTTTACATTAATTTGCAAATCTTGTCACCATCTTTATTATAATGTGCAGTCATTGACAAATAAAGGTCACATTCAAGCATTTGTGTTCATGTTCATGTATAAATCTGTGTAGATTTAATCCAGTGAATTCATGTATTTTGCATCACAACTCACTTTCTTATACCCTACCCTACAGGTATGTACTCTTTTTGATATGTGAAGGTAAACAGTACATTTGAATGTGCAGGCCAAGTTAATGGACATGCTCATTACTACTAACAGAGGTGACCATTATTGTCTAGACACACATAGTTTTCATTCAAATTCACACACATTTTTGCTTTTCTTTATTTATTATGTTCTTATGTTTAACAATATCAAATATTTTTTTACTCAGTTTAGCATCACTAAACATCTCCTTCTCACAGTGAGCTATTAGTTTTCATAGACCCGCACTTACATTTTTCACCAGAAACAGTAGATCGTCCAGGTATTACAGATACTCATTCAATTGCTACAATTAAAGACTGTTTAGGGTGAATAGTATGTGAATTTGGACACAGGGGTAGTTCATAGTGTTATAGAGGAAGTCTTGAGGCTTTAACACTATCTGTTTGTTGAAATGTGTGTCATCATTAGATCAGTATGAGTTCAGGGGGCGTATTACAGAAAGTTTCTTATCTTAGGTCTTAAATTAAGTTATGATACGTTAAATTAGGATTTTTCTCAAATCTGTATTACAGAAGCAAATCTTAACTTGATTTGGGATTCCTATCCTATCTCACAAAATCGTATCTTATCACTAGTTAGGAAATCTTAAATTGTACCATCAAGCTCGGCAATCCACTTTCAGGTCTGTTACCGAGCAACCAGCACTGAGCGAGCTGCTGATGAGGTAAACAAAATGGAAAAACAAAACCGGCGAGCGTTTCATTTTAGTGCCGCAGAAATAGAAACTTCTCCATTCTTCATTTTCAATTATTAAGCAGTGTAATGCCATTGTTGGACAGCGCAATTGTTTTTTCTGTTAGTTTTTAAATAATTTTAAAGCTAGGACAGCTGCGGGGTCGTCCTAAAGTTAAGAGTGTTTATTTGTCAAGTTAAGATGCTTCTCCTTTCCTATATGTTGTTCAGATAAGATTATGCACTTATAGGAAGTGCTGTTCTGTAATAGCTTTTGTCCTAAATGAGGTCCTATCTGAAATTACCATGGTTACCAAACAGATAGGATAAGATTTTCAAGTTATGATCTTTCTGTAATACACCCCCTGTTCTCTTCTTAGTGCTCTGAGTATTGTTTACACATCACTTACTGTCTCATGGTATATGAGTGAATGATGTTTGTGTAAATGTGTGTGTGTGTGTGAAATGAGGGAGATCACTCTGTCTTTAACTTTCTGTCGGCCTGGTGTGATTGTAAAATCTGTAAACATCACAAACAGCTGCATGAGATGTATATTATTAAAAATAATATAAACATGCAATACACATGTGTAATGGTCTTTAATATTAATATAATGTAACATTAGGATATTTTACTCCTGGATATTTCTGATTTTGTTTAATTACATAATAAGTGATATATTTGCTCTCATACCCTTCGTAGTTTTATGCATTGTTAAATTGTCTGATATTTAAAAGTGAGATGTGGACGTGTGACTGTGATTCATGCGCATGAAAGTCAGTGATCATGGCCGCTTGTCAAGACCGTGAGAGCTTTAATAAGTTCACTTCTAAAATCAGTAAAGACATAGACCTGATGAGTTTAGTAATAGTACTGCAATAGTATTGCATGGATGGAGTACAGTTCATTTCAATTATAATCTTAATACATATTTATTTTAGGCTGTTATTTACGTATTAAAGTTTGCTGAAGTAAGCACGTTGTATTTTGTTTGCTGCACTGAAAGGCATATGACATCATTCTAGTATCACATCTATTTAGTTTATTGTGAGATTATGGACAAGGTTAACCCCTGCTTGAAGAGCTGCACTGAGCATGTTTTACCAATGACCCAACCATTTACACATTTTGAATCTATTTTAACCAAATACTTTTTTCAATATTTGCCATCATTTAAGAAAATTAAAATGGTGAAGGCGATCACTTCTTGCTTAGGACTATGTATGTGTGTGGTCTGTGTGCCATCAGCTAATCAGAGCTGTGATGTCATTAGTCACATGACAGTTAGATTCAAATGATTGGCTCCAAACAACCCGCCGCAGAAATTAGCCATCACAACCAAATTCAAAATATTTTATATTGTTTTAAAAGGTTAAAGCTGCTGTGTGTACATTGTTTTGGGATCTATTGACAGAAGTGCAATATAATGCCTGTGGTATGCTTCTTTTTTTTTTACAGCCTTGCAAAGTATACGTCCTTCAGCTCATTCGAGTACACACGGGTTTTGACGCATGCGCATTGTGACATATTGTAATTGCTGCGTTCGAAATCCCATACTGTGAGAGTACGTACTGAATTTCGAAGTACCTATCGGCCGTTAAAACAGTACGTTCTACAGTATATAGTATGAGAGTGGGAGTAGTATGAATAAATTTCGGACATACTGCGTCCGCCATGTTTTATGGTCATGTGACCTGTATGCTCTTTGACCTATGACATATTAACAACAACCTATACTTGAGCGTTGATAAAAACATAATTTAGTCATGAGAAATTAATTTGCTCAGCTCCCTTGGCATCATGGGATAGAAAAGTGTCCATCCGATCCACACTCACGAATCTCTCGGAAGTAGTAGACCATCCGGGTATTTCTCGCCTACTGTTTTGTGCACACTGAGGTTACAGACATACTATTCATGACTCACACTCATTTTCGCTTACTATGTAGTATGGAAGTAGGCAATTTCGGACGCAGAGAATATCTCTCCGGGCCTACAGGGGTCAGGTTTTCTTTTACAACCTTCAATTGATGCTCCCAGGACACGGTTGCCACCTGGTGGTTAAACGAATTACTGCAAGAAATGAAATGCGCAACCTGCGCATACTATTCTGATGATTACATTTGCATCAAGCGCACCGTACGCTGTCCCTCACGTACGCGTAAAAAGGAATCATATTTCAGCCTTAATACATAACCTGTATTCAGATGTGTATAAAGACCTTAAATAAGGAAGCATTGTGTTTTTATTTCTGTAGAATTGAGCTATTTCTATCTACATACACCGCGGGCCTCTTGCATGGAATTCTCCATGTTGTTTCTACAGTAGCCCTACATGGACAAACTTTACAGAGCGCTTTTCGTAAATACATAATCTGAGCAAAGAAGTGAAAATGTGATGACATCTTTGTGCTGTGTCAGCCACCATAGTGCTTCGAAAGAGAGGGGTGGAGTGAACAGCTGGTTGCAATTCATAAACATCAGCTCCATGTTTAAAGTATAATACGTTTTTTTCTCTTTGTTCGTTACAGTGTTGATTTCAAATATCCATTCTGAAGAAACTGCAGAAGGTACATATTTATCAGTTAGAGCAACAAGACGTTGTTGAAAATTTTTTCACATCGCTCAATGTTTTATATTGACAGATATCAAACCTACGTTGGCTGTCTGGCCACAGTGTTTTGTGTTCACTGAAGACAGTTATTTTGATCTGTGATGTGCATCAGTCCACCGGATGGGAGTTTATTTTTATCACACCCTCAACCTCTGGATATTATGAAGCTTCAGGAACTAAAACAATTAGTCCTGTGCAAGTCTCTGATGGAGAAGAGTACAAGTGCACAGCCAGAAGAAGAGAAAAACCCCAGAATTACATACAATACTGTGACCCAATAATAGTGATAGTACAAGGGAGGGTGAGTATTTTTACTCACATAATATTCTGAGAACACAACAAAACGATGTCAATAAATACTAAATAATATTATTTGCCATTACAGAATATAAAACCTGAAATTGCAAGCACAAGCATTGACAGTCACACAACGAATACTATATAAATATATAGCTACTCCAAATTTTCACTCCTGAAACTGTGATTGGTGCTGGGTTGGTGACATTGAGGGTCATGACTTCAGTCTTGGTGGGGCTGATTCTCAGGCCAACCTGCTGAGCAAAGGAGCTGAGGCGGCTGGTCTTTTCCTGCATATGACGATGTGTGTGTGACAGAAGAGCAAGGTCATCAGAAAAATCAAGATCTTCAAGTGTCATGAACAGGGTCCACCTGATGCCTTTCGGTGAGTCTTCTGTCGTTCGTCGCATCCCCCAGTCGATGGCAGGGTTGAAGAGTAACGCTGACATCACACAGCCTTACCTCACTCCGTTCTTAACTTCGAACCAAATCTCGCTCTGCCCTACACTGCAGGTGAAGTTGTTGTTGTAGCTTTTGATAAGCTGTGTCAGTTCTTGGGGTATGCCATACGCTATAGTATGCGCCGGAGGCTGTCCCTGTGAACGCTGTCGAATGCCTTCTGGAAATCAACAAAATTGATGTAGAGCTGTCTTTCCCATTCTATGTATTGCTTAATGATGTTGCACAGGATGAAGATTTGGTCAATTTTTGCTGTGAGTGCTGGTTATTCTTTAAAGGTGTGATGAACTGGGCTTGTTTATTGTTTTATACTGTTGTCTGAAGTCTACTTATGATGTTCGCGTGGATTTTACATTCAAAAACATCAAAATCAATAAGTAATAGGCTATTTTCTACCCGGGTTTTAAGGCTGGCTCTACAACGATCGGTTTGAATGGACGTTCCGTCATGAAGACTTGGAAGTAAATGCCCACTGTTATGATTGGACAGCAGTTTGCGTAGTAAACTTAGTTGGAGCCTTCTGTGAATTTGGTTAGAGACGTAACGTTAGGTTACACATTCGCCCTATTCGCACAGGATTAATATTATCTGGGGACCTCATGTGATTTATGAATGACCTCGCCACATCTGTATTTCATGTGGTGCATTCGCACGGGATAAATGAATCCTGGGATTTTACTCAAATTTACGGACTTATTTCCCGGATGTGATGGCAAGGCTTTGCGTATAGTTTGTATAGCCTATAGTTGTATGGTATTTAATGATATCCGTACCTGTCAGCATTTGAGCCCCGTGATCGCGAACCGGACAAAAGATCACCGTGATCACGAATCTCAAATGTTACAAGAGTTTCCATGATAAATAAACAAATGGGAGACTCCCGGTAACTTATGGATACAACGCAGCACCCGACAAAATACCAAAACATTTCAAAACAGCCTCCATTATTTGAAAACGGTGGATAAAACCTTGAAAAATGATATATGAGCCCACCAAATCACAGAGATGCCGATTCGCACTAATATTATCACAGGACCTCGGTGTTCATCAAAATATGGTAGGTCATTTGTGGGGGAATTTTTACCTTACAAATTACAGACATGGCCGATTCGCATGGGATGAAGATCACAGACAACCTCTGCGATTATTACAAATGACTAGAGGTCCACAGGTAATACTAATCCCATATGAAAAGTGCTCAGGGCACATCAAGCGATCTCTAACAAAGCAATAGTGACGCATAGTACAAAAATGTTGTACTCACATAAGATTGCTGTGCCATTCCTATCGGATCCAATATTGACGGCACAGCACTAGCTGCTTTTTAATACGGCCTTTTCACATGACGTTACGCATCTTCCGTTCTGCCGCGAAGCAGTGTATCGTTACTTCCGCTAGAACTCCAGTTCATAAGGTGGTGGTAATGCACCTATACACTGGTTTGCCAACCGCCAGTAAAACTCAAGAAGAAGTTACTTCTGCTCGCGCCTGAGAATGGAGTTTACCAAGTCCCTTGCACATCTGCCACAAATACGGCTAGATGATGTACGTCTTGCAGACATATTTTCGCTAACGACAAGATCAAAGCTAGAGATAGGATTCAAATTCTTCGTTGAACAGTACCTGTTTGATTATGAAGGTAAGTGTTTTGTTTTCTTTTTGTGTTAGCGAAGGTGCTAGGATAAGTACTTGAATACGTGTTCTGTCCGTTTTTTTTCCACTGTTGTTAAATTCCAGCGCGATGGCAAAATGGAAGTTCTTCTTCTTCTTCTTGTTTGTTGTAAGACGGATGTTATGATACACTGCTTTGCAAAATGGCAGAAGTTAAGTGACGTCATTGTGAAAAGGGCCTATTTTAGTCTCTCCGCAAATCCATCGTCGACCTCTGCCTTGTTCACAAAGGATTCCTTGGTAATGTTTTACCCACGTGAGCTGGAACATCTTTAAAAATAAACTTCAACCACTCATTACTAATGTCGGAATCCGAAGGAAGGTTATGCAACGACTGTGTTCTTTCACAACCAGGCACTGACTCCACAATATTTTGTGAACTTTAACGACATGTTTATTGCTTGCTTGCTCTATCTGGTTCCGCGCCACCTTTGATACTTCAGAATTGTCATGCGCGTACCAGTGGGCGGGGCTAGATAAGTAGTCGTTGATATTCTCCTGTGGAGGCGGTGTTCAACCTGTCATAGATAGGTGCATTCCAGAACCTGGCGTTCGCTGGGCCTGGTGTCAATAACAGATGTAATCTCAGTAACAAGGGCGTTTTCAGTTCTGACACTTACATGATGTTCGCGTGAATACGATTCCCTCTTATATAACAAAAGCTTGGGTTAAAATTGTGGTTTGAATTCATGGCACCTTTAAACAGCTCTGCACCTAAGTTGTCTGTTCCTGGTGTTTTTCTGTTTTTTAAGGACTTGATGGCTGCTAAAATTTCTTCCTTTTCTGGTGGTGCTACGATAACTTCAAGGTCCACCTCTGCTTCTTCTATTTCAGGTTCCACAGCAGGGGGTGGTCTGTTAAGTACTTCTTGAAAGTGCTCTGCCCAAATAGCTTCCCGTTCCTTGTCTGTTGTAAGCAGTACTCGAGTTGTAAAAAAAAATGAGGGGGGATGGTGGATTGGATTTAACGTTTAGGGACAGATCATTTGTGCTGATGACAGCGCATATGGTGGGAGACCAACGGTGTACCCTTTTGATTATTGTTTAAGCACAAAGATATTTATTATATTATATTACTCTAAAACAACATGCATGCTATTGATATATTACGTATCAGATACTCCTGTCATTGATCTTGACCAAGGCACCTCAGAATTGGAGTTGGTCTCCAGGCTGGCATGGCTACCACTGCTCCTACATAGTTAGGGTAAATACAGAGGACAAATTTTCCCACTGGGTGCATGTGCAACTTCATACTCATGACACCTATAAATCTATTGGGAATTCATCTATTTTTTTTATAAAATAAGAGGGCAGTCACCTAGCCCATATCAGTGGTGTAAAGTATTGGAGTAAATGTTATTAGTTACTGTACTTAAGTATCTTTTTGGCTACTTTGTAGTTGTACTGAGTATTAAAGATATTAGCTACTTTTACTCTTATTTTTGAACAAGTATATGTACTCTTTACTCCACTACATTTGTAATGACTAATGCAATTACACATTACATTTTGCATGGCACCTATCTTTTTTTGCAGCAGTTTATTTTTACTACATAATCATTCATATTGCCATTTACAGGGCATTGAAGGTACTATAATCTTGTGGATTTTGCCCTACTAAAACTTGTCAACATGGCTTCTTTATGTGAATACGAGTGCAGTATCAGGTAGTTGTCAATCGCTGGCAGTTTATATGTGAAATGAGGACATGACTGCAGCTGGCGATGAGGCCAAAACAGCATGTCCAGTGCAAAAAGGCTTTGACTTTTAATTACTTAACATTATTTTATTTATCCGTTATATTGAAGAGACCCTTTTGAAGGAGTTTGGTTTACTTATGAGCACTTGAGCTTAAATGAGACTTAGGTGTTTGTAATGACGTAGGTTATGGTGTCGGCCATGATTTGTTGCAATTTTGAGGTGGTTCGATCTTGACTTAAAGAGTACATTCCTCAATATTTTTAAGGGCTTATTTTGGTTTATGGAGTGTCCGACAACAAGTTTATGTACATACATGATGTAAAAATACTATTATTTCGTAATAATAAGCAGTTTTTATTACCTTACTTCTTGACTGACTCTCAAATGATTCGTTCCGCGATTCATCTGTGTAATCTCCGCCTTTCCGCCAGCGTAGTCTGATCTGATTGGTCAGATAGTGTAGTCTGCTGTGATTGGTCAGATGGTCTAGTCTGCTGTGATTGGTCAAATGGTCTAGTCTGCTGTGATTGGTCAAACGCGTTCAGCATGTGTCGCAAATGGACCGCCTATCATTACTCTGTATTACGGTTTGCAGGTGGTTGGATATTAACAGTGTATAGAGAGAGATGGCGTCGATTTTACCTTACCAGTTCGAGCCCGAGTCTGACGAATCATTCTTTAATCCTTATACAGATGCCAGTAAGAAAAAGGACTGTTTTAGACACTTCTCTTGTAACAGTTAGTTATCACGGCATACAGTGTACGGTGTTCGTATCTTCAGATGTTATTATAACACTACACTGGGTTCCAAATTATTATGCAAATGATATCTTTCTCTGGTTTTCCTAATTTGTCGATGCAAATGACAGTCAGTATAATTTTCAAGTAATCAACAGTTAGGGTACATTTGGAATTTTATTGAACAAACCTCCCACTGACAACAGTATTTATTTAAAAAATGAAAAACTCAAAATGCACTGTTCCAAATTATTATGCACAACAGAGTTTGAAAACATTTCATAGGTTGTAAAAAACTGAAAATGGTCATTTGTTGAATTTGCAGCATTAGGAGGTCATATTTACTGAAATCAAAAGCTATTTCAATCAAAAACATCCTAACAGGGCAAGTTACATGTTAACATAGGACCCCTTCTTTGATATCACCTTCACAATTCTTGCATCCATTGAACTTGTGAGTTTTTGGATAGTTTCTGATTGAATTTCTTTGCAGGATGTCAGAATAGCCTCCCAGAGCTGCTGTTTTGATGCTAACTGCCTCCCACCATCATAGATCTTTCGCTTGAGGATGCTCCAAAGGTTCTCAATAGGGTTGAGGTCAGGGGAGGATGGTGGCCACACCATGAGTTTCTCTCCTTTTATGCCCATAGCAGCCAATGACACAGAGGTATTCTTTGCAGCATGAGATGGTGCATTGTCATGCATGAAGATGATTTTGCTACGGAAGGCATGGTTCTTCTTTTTGTACCATGGAAGAAAGTGCTCAGTCAGAAACTCTACATACCTTGCAGAGTTCATTTTCACACCTTCAGGGACCCTAAAGGGGCCCACCAGCTGTCTCCCCATGATTCCAGCCCAAAACATGACTCCGCCACCTCCTTGCTGACGTCGCAGCCTTGTTGGGACATGGTGGCCATCCACCAACCATCCACTACTCCATCCATCTGGACCATCCAGGGTTGCACGGCACTCATCAGTAAACAAGACTGTTTGAAAATTAGTCTTCATGTATGTGTGGGCCCACTGCAACCGTTTCTGCTTGTGAGCATTGGTTAGGGGTGGCCGAATAGTAGGTTTATGCACAACTGCAAGCATCTGGAGGATCCTACACCTTGAGGTTTTCGGGACTCCCGAGGCACCAGCAGCTTCAAATACCTGTTTGCTGCTTTGCAATGGCATTTTTGCAGCTGCTCTCTTAATCCGATGAATTTGTCTGGAAGAAACCTTCCTCATTCTGCCTTTATCTGCACGAACCCTTCTGTGCTCTGAATCAGCCACAAATCTCTTCACAGTACGATGATCTCGCTTAAGTTTTCGTGAAATATCTAATGTTTTCATACCTTGTCCAAGACATTGCACTATTTGACGCTTTTCGGCAGCAGACAGATCCTTTTTCTTTCCCATATTGCTTGAAACCTGTGGCCTGCTTAATAATGTGGAACGTCCTTCTTAAGTAGTTTTCCTTTAATTGGGCTCACCTGGCAAACTACTTATCACAGGTGTCTGAGATTGATTTCAGTGATCCAAAGAGCACTGAGACACAATACCATCCATAAGTTTAATTGAACAATATAAAATTAAATGTTTACGACACTTAAATCCAATTTGCATAATAATTTGGAACGCAGTGTAGTCACCACGCAGTTCTTGAAATAAAGACTTTGGAGTTAATATGGTTGAACACTTACATTAGCGCAACGAGTTTATAGCTAACGTTAGGTAAACAAACAGTAACAACCCCAAAAATAACGGTAACGTTAGCTAAACACAGACATGAGATAGGTCCAAATAAAGTTGGTATTGCAACATCTTTTAAGGAAAGACGTTTAATGTATCCTGCAGTAAAGGCGCCAAGATTGATGAAGCAATCTTCGGTCAAATGACGCGCGCAAAGTAAAACGTTCGGTTTATACTCCTTTGGTGTCGTTTGAAAAATAAATAGTAACCATTTTTTCCTCAGAAGTTCTTCCTTTGGTAGTGAAAATAAGACTGACTTAGTTTCACTACATAGAACACAGCTTCTCTTAGACATGATGCACACGTCACGAACGAGCTAGTACGGTGTTTGGGGAGGAGAGAGTTAAGTTTTCGCAGTCAGTCCTAGGCGGGGATTATTTCTAGTGACGTAGATACATTGTGGTTAAAGATTCGGACAGGTCATGACTTGTTCGCGTGATTCAGAGTCGATTACCTTTTTTATAAGCTAATAACTTTGTTATTCGTTCACATTCGGATTTACAATTTGGCAGATTGCTTACATTCAAACACGGCAAAATTAAACACTTCATGAAATGTATTTTTTATGATCTCGAGGAATGTAGCCTACTCTTTAAGAAAATACATGCGATTGCTCTCCTCACGAATCAACTGTTTTTCAATGACATGTCTCTAAAGTGTTGAGGACTAGTGCTTTGAGCCTATTCAGTATGAGTAAAATACTCAAGTACTGTTAAAATCAGATACTCTAAGACTTTTACTTAAGTCGTTTTGGAATTGGTGACTTTTAACTTGTAATGGAGTAATTTTCACTGCAAGGTATACTGTATGTACTTTTACTCAAGTATAGTTTTCAAGTACTCTTTACACCTCTGGCCCATATTCAATTAGAGAAATGTTTACTATTCCAGTAACAGGGTTTCCCCCAGAAAATGTGTTAGTTTTGTTAGTCTTTAATTTCATGCAAGGAAAAGTAATGGCTAGTAATAGTTTTCCTTGCACTTGCCATTTATATGTTGTAGAATGTTTGGCGAACGATGATAGATAGCGCGATGACATTCCACCAGATGCCGCTGATCGGACAGGACAGAGTAACACGGTGGATAACGCTCATAAAAATATATATATATTTTTTCTACTTGGGCTAGTCAAGGAGGCAGGCGTGTGTTGCTTAGGCGGCCACTGTAAAGTGCTGTGGGAAACCCTGCAGTAAGATATTCCAGGTGAAACAGAAACCAAATCTAACATTAACTTTTTGAATGTAAAGTCTAACCTGACGTTAACTAGCTAGCTGGCGTTAGCTAACAAGAAAAAAAGCTCCAAACTAACTAACATCGTTAACTGTGTTGTTATCGCCTCTGTCCAGAGATTTCAAAAGTATTCCTGACTCTTGACTTACCTTCAGTGCTACTTCTTGCCTTCTTAAAGCCGAAGTCCCTCAGGTCAAGCTGTCCATGTCGCTTGGGCTTGGCCATGATGCTGAAATCACCGGCACCAGCACCTGCACTGCTATGTCGCTGACTGATGTGATGTCAATTTAAAACAAATCGTCGTGTCATTATGTGCACGTTCCCCTCGTCCACAGTATTTTAGCCTATTCAATATTTGCAAAAACTAAATGTTGAAATAGTGGTAAATTACCGCTGGTAATATTTACACATTCATTGATAAAATAACAGGGGATGGGAAGGGGGGATGGCCGTTTTAGAAGGGGGATGATTTTGATCATCTTTAATTCTAAGGGGGATGCCATCCCCCCTCAACTCGAGTACTGGTTGTAAGCAATGACCCTGCTTATCCTTGATAGGTACATCCTGGCTTCCCATGTGCTTTCCACACACAAGTTTGGATATTCTGAAGACCTTGCCTTGCTCCCTTCTCTCTGCTGCTTCTTCAGCTTGACTCACCAGCTCGTCGACAAGAGCACGTTTGTCTGCTTTTGCCATCCTTTTCACTGCACTGTCTGCTGTTCTGTACTTTGCTTTGTACTTTTCCAATAGTCTCTCAGACTTAGTATCGGTTATTTTTATCTTCAGCTTCCGCCTCTCCTCTATAGCTTTCTAAGTATCTTCTGTAATCCACTCTTTCCTTGTAACCCAGGCACGTCTCTCTGCTCTTCTGGTACACACTCTTGGTAGTTTCCCACCTCTCATTGATTGTGCCCCATCTGTCTCCTGACGTTCCATGCTGTCTGCCAGGGCTTGGAATCTGTTTTCAGCTGAAGGACAAATGTGCACTTTATTGTTGAGTCCTGAAGTCTGTCAGTGTTGAACTGTTTTGGAATTCATTTGGGTGTGTGTCCTGTTTTCCTGCTTTTTATTCTCACCCCTGCTGCCACCAGATGATGATCACTTCCCACATCTGCCCCTCTCCTGACCTTGACGTCCATAAGTGAGTGTCTCCATCTGCCATTGATCATCAGATGATCAATCTGGTTTCTGTCTCTTCCATTTGAGGAGCACCAAGTATATTTGTGGATGTCTCAATGTGGGAAGAGGGTTCCTCCAATAACAAGGTTATAGGTAGCACACAGCTCTACTAGCCTCTCCCTATTTTCGTTTAAGGTTCCACATCCGTGTTTCCTCATAATTTTCTCCACAAGTCTGTTATCACTACCTACATTTGTGTTCAGGTCCCCTGTCATCAGCAGCAGATCATGGGACGGTACTGCTCTGATTTCTGTCCGTAGACAGCGTCTTTGGATTCTTCTGCACTGTCGTTTGTGGGTGCATAACACTGGATCAGGGTCATGTTTACATGTCTGCCTTTGAGTCTTGCTGTGATCAGTCTACTGTTGACAGGTTTCCATTCCATCCGGCATTACTCTGCACCTTTCTTGAAAATGATGGCCACTCCTTCACTCCTTCATTTTCTGCTGGCAGTTTTTCCATATCTGTTATTGACAGCCGTGCTGGGTTTCAAATGTTACAGATTAAGAGATAAAACATCTGTCTGATATATTATGTAATTGTATTGATTATAAGTTTGTTATTTAATTAAACAACACATTAGTCAACATTATTATCAACTCGATGACAGCGTTCACCACCGTTGCGGAGACATTTTCCATCATATTTCTATGTTCACCACGGCGACGAATAACCACAAAATACGTCAACATAACAGTGTTTTGCATTTGACGCGAATATATTAAAACGATAGCCAGTAACACACACATACTGTATCTGAGATCATCGTTTGTGCTGTGTATTATAGCAAATAATCAGACTAATAAAATAAAAGGTAAACGGGAGCAAAGAGGTGTTCTCTTGTCATTTAAACACGTTACTGCGATTAAGTCCTTACTCTGATTATTGGAAATAATCGCATTATCGATGCGCATGTAAGCGTAGTGATTGATGTCTGAATGATGGGCTTTTTTGAGTCCTTTTGCTTGCTGTTGTCATCCTGTGGTTGCTTTCTAATATATTTTCAGCCAGTTTTTTAATAAAGTTTATATGTATTGTCATTAAAAGTGCTATACATTTTTTTTCTTTCCTATAAATATAATCTTTTACACAGACATGCCTTTTGTACCTGGCCGAGGTAATCAGGGTACAAAAAATGACAAGAAAAAAACTAGATAAAAAGTCACAATTCAATTAAAAAAAATCAAAATAAGTGTGATGTCTCTTCACACTGTGACTGAATGCACACTTATGGTTTTTCCTTCTACTTCCTCTTTTTGCATCAGGTTGGTTTGATGTTATGGCCCAATCAAAAAACCTTCATCTTGAGGTCTCTGTTATTCTGGAACCCATGTTCCTCCTTCAATGTTCAGTAAGTCTTTGGGTTTTTCACAACCACAACCACACTGCTTTCCTGTAGCTCAGTGGTTAGAGCATGGCATTAGAAACGCCAAGGTCATGGGTACGATCCCAGAGATTGCACATACTTAGAAACAAATGTGTAGTATAATGCAATGTAAGTCGCTTTGGATAAAAGCGTTTGCCAAATGCATAAATGGAAATGGAAAATCACACTCCTCAACAAGCTTGATCTCGGGTATCATTCATGTCTGTAGCACAAATGATGAAGAATGAGTTGTGATCTGAGGTTTGAATACTTTGGTGGGTAAAGACATTATTGTCTATTTAAGCACCACTGATAACTATCTTCACATATTATTGTCACAGCACCGTCAGTGTTTGTGGTCTGCTGGAATAGAGAGAGAGATGAAGATGAGCTCATTGTGGTGTTACTTTCTATCTCTATTTCAGTTCTGTGGTATTCACCTGTGTGTCAGAGAGTTTTTTTGCATTAGTTTGCAAATACTGTTACCACCTAATATATATATATATTTATATATTTTTTCACTGGAAACACTAGATCAACCAGGTAGATACTCATTTCAATTGACTATGATTTAGGAGGACACACTAATTTTAGTCCAGGATACTGTTTAGGGTGAATAGTACATGAATTGGGACACGGGGTAGTTGATGGTGTTATAGAGGAAGTGTTTGAGTGTTTAACACAGTGTGTTTGTTGAAGTGTGTCATCAGTAGATCAGTATGGAGCTCAGTTCTCTTCTTCTAGTGCTCTGTGAGTATGATCTTCTTCTCTCTGTGTATTTCACTCATCATCACTTACTGTCACATGATATACGAGTGAATGATGTTTGTGTAAATGTGCAGATGGTGTTGTGTGTGTGAAACAGAAATGCATCTGTTGTGTTGTATCTGAATATTTGTTTGTGTTTCTGATGGTGTTTGTGTGTTGAATTAGTCACATAACTTTGTTTTGCACATTGTTCCTTTGATCATAAGTAAATCTTAGCAGTTAGTAAGTGTGTATACATGATTTTTGTGATGTGGCTGCTGGCTTGAAGCCAATGTGCTGTCTTTAACCTTTGTCTGGTGTGATAGGAAAATCTGTAAACAGCACAAACAGCAGCACAGGGTTTTGTGTATCTGCTGTATGTATGACTGTCCCTATTATTAAATAATCATCTGATCGCAGTTATTTCAGATAAATACAATTTCTGTGCACTTACGTAAGAAGGATCCGTAGTAAAGCGGTGGTAAAAATCACATATTAAAGAAGGAAGGAAAGAGTTTCTAGAGCTGTTTTTCTTTTGCAAACATTAAAATTCTTGCTCTTAGTTATTTTTTCACATCTCCTATAAAAACCTGCTTATTTAGTCATCATTACTTTTTTCAGTAGAATTATGTTATAAATCGCAATAGTACATCAATAAAGTGTAACGGTTTGTCAGTATTAGTTTACTGTGAGGGTCATCATGGTTATCATGACCCTGCTGGTAAAGATCAGAACAACACTGTCTGACTGCCATTCACTCATATTTCATTTTTCTAAGAAAATACTAGTATAGAAGTAGTATTTGCATTATTACAATCTAAGCAAATTTTTGATTATTATTTTTATGTAGATAAAGGTCAATGAGAACGTTTTTTATTTAACATTTTGTAAAGCTCTGCGCAAATGCTGTAGGGACACAAATAAAAGCTTATTGTATTGTTTAGGATTTTCTTAAATAAATGGCATGACCTGTTTTTACAGTGCCACTAAACACTTTTTACAGTTCACTTAGTTGAAAGCAGTCAACAACAGCACGCACTGTCAGTGTTACCAGTAAAATGGTTCTAAATAAGCAAGCTGCTCCGAGTGGGATTCGAACTTCCAACACGCAATAACTCCAGAATGGGAAGCAGGTACTTTAACCACAAAGCCACATTCTAACATAATTAATGTGGGCATTTCTCAAAGTTATGGAGCAAAGTTTCCCTGCACAGACCACACAAGTTGGTCTCCGTTACACATGCATAATTAATGCATTAAGATTATCAATCAGAAGCTCGCAACGCTTGCATCGCCTCCAAATTCTTCTGATTGGTTCATTGCTTTTGGAACTGATATCGATGAGCAGCGCTGCATTTAAAAGTTGATTCTTTTTTAACTTGACACTGCGTCTTAAAAACGGGGCGCTCGTGTGCGAGGCGCTTCAAAAGACGCGAGTATGGAGCGAAAATTGTGCCTAAACTTAACAAACAAATCCAGCGTTTTGCAAACAAACGCAACCTTTCATGCAAAAGAAATAAATTCTGAAACAAACAGAAAGCGTTTTACAAGTACATAATGCAATTCGAGAGAAAATGCAAAGGTGTAGCATGTAAATGTACTGTGTTTAAGTCTCACCTTTTTATGAGATTCTCTCAGCTTTATTTTCTCACAAATGTTAACGTGCAGATTTTCTCACAAATGTGACCATGCAGATTTTCTCACAAATGTGACCATGCAGATTTTCTCACAAATGTGACCGTGCAGAATTTCTCACAAATGTGACCATGCAGAATTTCTCACAAATGCACGTGCAACTTCCTCTTACAAAACAGCAGGTGGTGCTATTGGGAATTTGACACTAGTTTCTATAGGAAGAAGCCATGAACATTACCTTGTGTGCCACCCTTGCCAGTGCCAGAAACTGAATTAATTTCATTCATTAAGTTTCATTCAGTTAGTCTCATGAAATTTATTGAAACTGTTAATAATAATCAGTTGCTGTTCTTAATAATAAATAATGAATTATGCATTGGTTTTAATATACAAATAACGTACAACAAACTGGATGCATTTGCAATGTTGTCACCCCTTCCACCCCACCTCATTCTCTCGTTCTTGTTTCCCAACTGTTTACGTTCACAAAACACGCACCTTTGCATTTTCTCTCGAATTGCGTTACGTATTTGTAAAACGTTTTCTGTTTGTTTCAGAGTTTGTTTCTTTTGCATAAAAGGTTGCGTTTGTTTGCAAAACGCTGGATTTGTTTGTTAAGTTTAGGCACAATTTTCGCTCCATACGCGAGACCCGAGAGTAAAGCTCAGTTTATACTCGTGCGTAGTATGCGATGTGGATAGTGCCATGGATTGCCTATAAGCCACTGTGAACTTATTACAAACTACTGTGGTAGATTTGGTCTGTAATCATTGATGTGTTATGTACTGTAATTTCTGTTCAATCTTTAGATTTGCAGATGTCTTTATCTACTTTAATCTTGCCATCAATGTTGAACCCACAACCCAGTACCAAGTGTGAAAAGACATCCTAAACAATTTTATAGACGAGATACTCCTTGATCTACTTCAATGTCTAAACCATACAGGTAATTCATATGGGTAATTTATCAACATGATTAAAGCATAATCTGTAAAAAAAATTTTTTTTCTGAGACAGTAAAAAACGACAGTACTGCATAAAACACAACTGAGTTTATATATTTATTATATATATTAATATTACTGTTAAATAATGTTCATATTGCCGTTATTGTGTACTGTCTGAAGATCTTGACAAACGGAAAATCTGTCAATTAAGCACATTTAATTTGCCCCCCCAAAATTCAGAAGAGAGGATCTAAGAAATCTTTATATAAATAACTTATTCAATAACGTTATTTATTTACATGTCACTATGTCTTCAATTGACCTTTAAATATTAAAACATCTGCTTGTTAAGAATGTACAAAAATATTTTCTCCCATGTGTTCTAAATGTTTTGTCTATCCCTCAATTAAATTCCCCCACTTAACTGAATTAATAAGCAGAGAAATCAATCACTGCTGAGTTCACATAAATATTTGAAGCACATGAAAGGGGTAGGCCTGTCATTGTGCTCTGCAGCAGAGCCAGGCTATGATGGCCTAACAAAATAAATATTAATTAAAAATATTATTATACCGATACAGAACAGCAAGTCTTCATGCACAGGTCTATGGAGGACTAAATCTGCAAAAATTATGAATAAATAAATGTATAAATAAATAAATGCATAAACGAATAAATGTAATAATATGAAAATAAATAAAGGAATGAATGGTTTGATTAAACAAAATAATTCGTTTTATCTATTATTGATCTTAGCTTTAACTTTTTTTCATTTTTTAAATTCATTTATTATTTTTTTGTGTCCTTTTTATTATTATTATTATTTATTTTTAATAATAAAACTTGCCATAACCGTAATTGCCGTAACTCTCTAGCTAATTGTGCGCCCGCCATAGCTACCACCATAACTACATAGGGTGCGTTTACACTTGGCATTAACATGCGGTCTCGGTGAACCGAACAAGCAGATCGGATCTTCAGACAATCAGGACACAGCGCGTTTACACTTGTCATCAACTGGCTTCCACATCTGGATAACTGATCGGATCTCTATAGTTTCCCGCCCATTATTTTAATAAGCCTGCAATTTAAAAATAGCCCCGGTGCGGGGAGATTTCACACAACTAGTATAACGGGGAGGATGAGCATGTTACAGATTTGATACGCAGCCATGTTGAACTCGAGGCAGCGGTGGGAAGTAAACCATGGTTAAAACGATGATCATGTATGTGAAAGTTTAAGCAGAGGACGTTTGTAAAATGACAAACAACAGCTTTTGTACTTGAGCTGTGGCGGGTTTCACTCGCGCACACACACGCACGCAGGCCGAAGTTCCTATGATCAAAAGCGAGCACTTACATCGTTCTCGTGTATTTGGGTTGGTTCGGCTGAAAGTGACAGCGCGTCGTTTCTTTGGTCTGCGCCCTAAATATCGTGCTTACTGACATCAGCTATAAACAACACTATACAATCTTGTGTCTGTGTGTAAATGATATACGGTGTATTCAGAGCTCTGTTTCAAGATGCCCGTCTGCCGCTTAATCTGGCTTCCGGGGACGGTACTTTCGATTCAGGTCCGTGGGCGTGGCTTGTTGGTTTTGACTAAATCTTTGGTGTTTCAAGTCTTACGAAACCTTTACCCTAACCCACACCATAACCCTAACCTTACTCTAACCATCTAAACTATGATTGTTAAAATTGATGAAATAACACGTTTGGGTGATGACAAGGATTTACTGAGAGCCGTACGAGACACAAGCGGCAGCAGCCCTCGGGGAACCGGAGAGTTGATTACGCCGTATAGGCTACAGTAAACACACACACGTATGTTAGAAACAAGCTGGTGTAGTGTTGCCATTCGTGTCTGTGACATGAAAATAAACAAACGATGCGTTTTAAAACACAGCTGGCGCTGTGTGTGCGAGTCAACGCCATTCATGGCAGTCACAAATACAGCGATGATACAGCTGAAGTGGTCAAGTAAAACATCTCGTGTGATTTGACATAAATCCTCTGTAGGTTAAAGTATCCATGATAATTTCGTGGGAAAATGAACGACTGTGCAACGCTCGGGAGCAAGAGTAAACTTTCCTCTGTATTTGTCAGCTGCTCCGCAGTCTGAGAGGCTTCGGACAGACGAGAGAATAATGATAGCGGGCGGGGTTTTCTGTGAAATTGTGCCGGTAAATGTAGATAAACTGTCTGGATTGCGTTTACATTACACTGAGATCCGATCACAATGCGTCCTCGACTACCTCTGGATCAGGGCACTCTGATCGGATGACATTCCGATCAGAAGCGCGTTTACACTTGTCTTTTCAATGTCGATGTGGACAACATACAGATCTAACGAATTATTTTGTTAATGCCAAATATAAACGCACCCCTAGTTATACACGAAGCAAGCGATCAGTGAGTGACGTGACGTAGTCCAAAACAAGTCAAGAGTAATTGACGCATCAATCTACGCTGAACCAATAGTAGGCAAGACCAACCCATCTAATTATCATATACGACACAGAAAAGTAAGAATAAATTCAAGAATAAATAAATAAAAGTGGAAATAAATACATGCGATAATAAATAAATATAAAATAAATAAACGTGTAAATAAATAAATGTACAAATAAAAGGAAATGATAAATAAAATAATCTAAAAATAAATAATAATAATAATAAAAAATAATTTAAAAAAGGACACAAAAAATAATAAATCAATTTAAAAAATAAAAAAGTTAAAGCTAAGATCAATAATAGCTAAAACGAATTATTTTGTTTTATCAAACCATTCATTCCTTTATTTATTTTCATATTACATTTATTCGTTTATGTATTTATTTATTTATTTATACATTTATTTATTTATAATTTTTGCAGGTTTAGTCCTCCATACAGGTCTGTACACAAGTAGCACCATGGTAGACATGCTGATAACAGTATACCTCACAGTAAGTGCAAGAGCAGGAGCATGATACATGATACATGCAGGAGCAAATACATGATATGGTTAGGCATACTCTGGAAACAGAAAAGCACAAACTAAACTGAACAGAACTGAACAGTGAAACTCAGTTGTGTTTTACGCAGTACTGTCTCAGAAAAAAAACATTAATTTACAGATTATGCTTTAATCATGTTGATAAATTACCCATATGAATTACCTGTATGGTTTAGACATAGATGGTTTACTTGATCTCCTTGATTTACTTCTGTATGGTTTAGAAGTAGATCAAGGAGTATCCCGTCTATAAAATTGTTTAGGATGTCTTTTCACACTTGTTACTGGGTTGTGGGTTCAACATTGATGGCAAGATTAAAGTAGATAAAGACATCTGCAAATCTAAAGATTGAACAGAAATTACAGTACATAACAACACATCAATGATTACAGACCAAATCTACCACAGTAGTTTGTAATAAGTTCACAGTGGAACTACCTACATCAGTAAAATTACTCAAATTGGGCTATATAAACTTAAAATTTAAAAAATATATAAATATATACAGTATATAAAAAATTATTAAACTAACTTTAATACTGAAGACAGCAGATCACTTTGTTACTATACTTTTACTGTAAAAAAAAAAACATGGTTATATTTTTGTAAGGGTGCTTTTATCATCAGTTATACTTAAATTCATGTTCTGAATAAATTATCATATTTCAACTCAGTTTCACAGAAAGGCAGATAGACTAACAGTTGGTTTTGCAACAAGCTCAGAGGCTAATAATATGAGCACTTTGTCAACTTGAACGTTTAAATCCGTTCTTATGCCTTAGGCTGCACAGAAAAGTTAAAGGAATTAAAGTTACATTCAATTCGGATCCCTTATTGAATAAAACTCGTTTTCTAGAACTGCATCATTAGGATAACATAAAAAAACACACGTCATATGTTTGGCGACGAATCGACTACGTGAGTATCAGACGTGCTTAGTCCTGACGTGAGTATCAGGCGTCATGTGCGACGTACCTAGCTCAGACGTAGATAGTACACGTATATTTTTAATAAATTTCTAACATACGCCGTCATAACATCGCCTCCTGTAGACGTTCCTACCATGACGTCGCCGCTGGTCTTTTGTCTGCGTTCCCTATCAAATCCATTCAAAACTCCACACAGACTGACAGCGACGGGAGGGAATGCTGCTCCTTCTCCTTCTCCTGGTTTATGGCGTTCCAAAGGGGCCAATAAAAAGACTTTGCAGCACACACTTGTCTCACTCGACATCTCACTCCACGTCTTAACTGTTTTTGTAATCTGCTATTTATAGCATTGAATTCAAGACGCAGATGAGACGTTGACGTGACGTAGACGTGACGTAATTCACGTGTGGCAGTGAAGCGTCTGTGCAGACGTCACGCGTCATTCACATGTAGCAGTGAAGTTAAAGGGGTCATTTTACGCGGCTAAAATGAATATTATTGTTTGCTTTAGATGTATTACAATGTGTATACACGATTTAAGGTTAAAAAACGCTGTATTTTCCACATACCGTGCATGTTTGTATCTCCTCTTAGCCCCGCCTCTCTGAAACGCGAGGATATTTTACAAAGCTCATCGCTCTGAAAAGCGAGGTGTGCTATGATTGGCCAGTTCACTACTGCGTAGTGATTGGTGGAATACTGCAATTGTGTGATGGAAATGTAACGCCTCTAACCATATTCGGAACATCAGGTTTCAAAGCTAATGACAGGTGATAAAATGGCATCAATACTTCCATGTCAATTCGAGCCCGAATCTGATCCGGAGAATGAAGATCATGCCGATACATTAACTTTGCCAGCGCGACTCGAGCAGGATGTTAAGGATTGTTACGTTTTTATTACTGATTATTAGGACTTATGTTGTCTTTTTCACGTTGCGCGCGTCTGCATTTGCAGATCACAACCACACGACAAACTCAACTTGCGTTAGTCCTTAACGAAGTCTTTTAAATGAAAATATACTTACAGGCTGTGAATCTGAAGTGCCAGACTGTCCTCGCGGAGTTTTAACCGATGGAATTGCCCCACTTTTTAATAGAAGCTGCCGTGCATGGCCGGTCTTGATCGCTCCCAGATTAGTGAAGCAATCGTCGTTAAAATGCTCTGCACAAACTAGCACTTTTTCATTGTACTTCTCTGGAACAGTGTTGAAAATAAAATGTAACCATTTGTTTTTTGTTGACTCATCTTTTGGCAGAGAAAACAAAGAGGTACAGCTTCTCCACGACATGGCTGCTCCGGCGGCGGTACAATGAGATTTACAAGACCGCCCACATTACTTGCGTGTAGATTTGGGCGGTTTTAGTCAAATTACTCCACGAGCTGACGTCAAGTTGTGGGGGTGTGGTTACACGAGGCGTTTCAGGCAGGTCTGGGTGAGCATTCGCTTCTAGATAAAATACATCTTTTGTTCCGACACTTAAATTTTTGCAATTTCACGTGTCTAATACATGCATGGGCAACTTATAACACACAAAAGACAAAGAAAAACACGTATTTCCGGCGAATGACTCCTTTAATTGTTTTCATTTTTGCTAACACGTATTGTAACACACTACTCTACACGGCTTAATGCAATGTGTCAAGTGTCTACTTTGTTAACTTTCACTTCACTCATTCCTCTCAATGAACGTGACGTCTGCGTCTGTCCTAGGAACTAACTAAACTATCTTTATTATGCCTGTTTTATCTTACTGAACATGTTTTTGAAAGGAATTAAATAGATAAAAATTGTATCTTAAAAGTATGTTATACTGACATGGAATAAATTCCCTAGTAATTGCACCAGCTGCTTGTTTGTGTAAACATATAAATTAAATAATTCAGCTCTGTTGTGCTTAATCACTTATTCTTTGTTAAAGCCTGAAGGGTTTAATTTCAGAGTAAGTTAAAATAAATACTGCATTGTAGTTGATCACCTGAACCACAGACAGAAATATTCATATATAGCAAGTATGCCTGTCCTAAAAATGACTGGTGAAGAGAGAAATGTATCTGCATCTGACAACATATTCTAAGAGTAACTTGGTTTCAGAAGGTTCAGTCATTATTACATAGGCTAAAAGAACATGCAGTGGTTCATCATGCCATATATGACATACTTGTAATGCATTCGTTTCCCCACTAGCTGAACATAAAAAAGACCCTACTTAAGAAAATCTAAAAAACGAATTTTGCTAAGTAATGCCCAGCTACTATGTTGTGTTTGTTTCTTTTATTAACTGTACATGATTCCCTGCTTTTCTGGAGGACTGATGGTCTTGCAGATACTAAATATCAGTTGGTTTTCCATCAAATTTTTGCTCTTCCCAAAAGCTGTCCACAACCATGGACAACCATACAGCTATTAAATACACAAATATTACTAATTGAAAACAGTTTATTGACTCAAGTACTATTCCTTAGAATGTTTAAATTAAAAGACATTCTTAATTGTTATCAATAATTACATGTTTCTTACGGGCATCAATCAAGATTTTTATTTTCCTGACCAAGAGACACCTAGTGGTGAATTGTACATGCTGTATGTTTAATATGCTAAAACATTTAAAACCTTGCCATTTCTTCCTAGATGTAGTCCTTGCATGTTTTTATCAGTATATGTTGGATATGTAAGAAGGAATGTCATAATAAACATAAATATCATTCCACACTTGAAGTAGACGCAGACGTCACGTTCGGCAGATGCAGACGTCGCGTTCAGTGAGACGAGTGTGTGAAGCTGCAGACGGAGACGTCACGTTCGGCAGACGCAGACGTCGCGTTCAGTGAGACGAGTGTGTGCTGCAAAGTCATTTTTTAGGACCCGTTGGAACGCCATATTTTAGGACCCTTTGGAACGCCATAAAGACGTTCATATTTTTATAAATTTCTCACATACGCCGCCGGCGGCGACGTTCCTACCGTGACGTTGCCGTGACGTCACCGCCGGTCTTTCGTCTGCATTCCCTATCAAATCCATTCAAAATTCCACACGGACTGACGGCGACGGAAGGGTAGGCTGCTCCTTCTCCTCCTGGTTAGGCTTAGAAATGGCACTAATCACCCGTCATACTCAAACGAGCTGCTTCTTCGCCTCTTGTCTTGGTTACGCCGTAGCCTACGTGTCGGTTTTCATTTATACTTCTACATCGTTGTCCGTGTCGACAGGCAATGACCACTAGGCGTCAGTGTCCACGCGCGTGTTGCTTAACCAAGACAAGAGCCGAAGAAGAAGCAGCTAGTTTGAGAAGCATTAGCAGTGATAGTGGCAAGTAAACAGTCACTTTTGTTGCAGATTTCAGATGTGTAATACAGAAGCACAAATATTTTACTTAGATAATTCATTTGGAAATGCATTTCAGTAAACATGACTCTATTGCGGAGTTTTTTTGACCTGAGGGAGGGGTTCAAAAAGACCAATCCCAGTGCTTGCAGTCCGTGTAGGCATAGTTGCCAAGTCCGCTTACAGTACGCGACCTTGGGCTTCTTTTTCTGTCAAGTCGCGTTAAAAAAATCACTTGTTGCGGGTTTTGGGGCTTATTTTAAAAAATATGGTTGCTTGTTCTGAACCTGACAAGCAACTTTGTTTCTTTACATCTATGGTCGCTATTTTGTTCAATCCATTAACACTGTCTGCTCGACGGTAGGCTTTTTGTACTACATGCGGCAGAGCATAACATCACAGCACCGCGAGAGCTATTTGAAAGCATACAGAGACGTCTACTGTCGAATCACTCTCGCGGTACTATGATGTCACGCGCCGATTGGTCTGCGCGGCGCCGCAGGAGGTCACACAACATATCTAAGCACGTAAAACAACATAGAGAAGCCAAGAATGTTACAGTGGTCTCTTCACGTAATCATCGGCGCTCTTTGGGTAATCGGAGGTAAATATACTAAACAGATGAAATATTCACTTAAAGATAAAAAGCATTTTATAACCGGGCTACATCATTAAACATGTTAAAAGTGTAGATCTGCGCGTTTGGCTACACAGCGTTATTCAAGCCTAAGCACGTGTGAATAGCGTAATTTGTCCTCAAACACACCGCCTCCTTTCCCCTACCAACTAAACTAAATGTATTACATCTGTCACGATTAGAATGAAATGTGAAAATGAACGAAACGTTCAGATCTGATCACGGTGCAGCAAAGGGGTAGGGAGGGATGACCCTATTTATTAGGCTATAAGGTAAACATCAAACATTTTTATTGTATTAAATAAATGTATTGATCATTGCAGAATATAATTTAAAAAAGTATACATCAAATGCATATAGTTCAGTTTTACTTTATTATAAATGTGTGGCTGTTACAGCTACGTTAAGTGGTCATTATATCTTCTCCTTTTCCATCTCTCCAGGCCTATACTGCTCACATCAGAGATTTGCAATTAATTTTTGTAAAATAATTTATGTTTGTGTTTTTCAAACAGGGTAGTGTCAGTTTAAAATGACCCAGGCTCGTTCATTAATAATAAATAATTGATAATAAATTACATTGATGATCATGAATAATGTTGGGCTTGTTTTGGGCTTGTTTTTGGAGCTGCAGTTGCTTATTTGTCTTGCAAAAGTTGGCAACACTGCATGTAGGGTGCGCGTTGAGTTACATTTTTGGAGAGGTGCGCGTCAGGCTACGGCGTAGGGTACGCGGCTTTGTTTGCGGCTACGGCGTAGGTCCAACGCTCGAGTATACTCTGAACTTAATGGTCATGCACGTCCGTCAAACGCGTGGTCACATAATAATTACAAAATAATGGGAAAGTAGTGCATTGGAATGGAAAAACGCGTTCTGTCTGAGAGGCCCCTCCTTACATTGCATTATGTTATACATTTTTCTTTCTGAGTATGTGCAATCCCTGTGATGCACTTACCACTGAGCTACAGGATAGCACATAATATGTTGTGTAATATAATGTTTTTCACTTTGTTATTTACAGTGTTGATTTCAAACATCTACTCCAAAGACATTGGAGGTAATTCAATATATTTTATTTGTTAGATCATCATCTGTAGTAACTGATACAAACCAGCTGACAATATATAAGCTTTAAAGGGCCCATTGGATGAACATCCAAAATTTTGTGCTATAATCAGGTCCCCGGTGCATCTAGCAACTCAGAAAACGTGAAAAAGAAGAACCCAGTAACTTTGTTTTGGTGAGACTTTTTCTGCAAACATGTGAGAAATCCAGCCGATCAGATTTCGCACCCCTTTTGAAAAGAAAGAGGTTCTTATTATAATACTGCCGCCCATTAATCTGCATGTTTACACCCACTGCATCGCCATGGCATGCACTACTTCACCAGTGTTTCCAAACCCTGGTTCTCGGGGCACACCTCCCAGAATGTTTGAAATGTCTCCATAATTAACACACCAACAAGCTGATGAGTTGAATCAGGTTGAATCTAAAACATTCTGGGAGGTGTTACCTGAGGACCAGCTTTGGGAAATACTAGAGCTGTGACCCAATTCAGGGGCTGCAAACTTCTAAGGTGGCGGACTTAAAAATGAGGACTTGTTTTCAAAGCACGCAGCTTTAAAAGTCCAAGAACCGAATTGAAATGAGACGCCCTAGCAGAGACGTTTCTGACTTTTTTAAACAAATATGGAGCCAGATAAATGATATTTTCGGTCCTAAAATGCAGCCTTCAAAGAACGCAGCCCCCGAATTGGGACACAGCTTACATGTGCGTTGTGTCAAAACCCCGGGATGGAAGAGGGGTGGGGTGCAGAGTAACTTATTAGCATTTAAAGAGACATATACCAAAATGGGTTGCTGTGAGCATAGGTGTTTTTGACAAGGCAAAAAGGGTGTTGTTTACACAATCATTGAGTGTTTTTAAGCAAAATATGTTACAGACATTTCATGAAGATCCTAATAAATCATGCCAACTTGTTGAAAATGTTAATCCGATGAGCCCTTTAAAGATTACATCCATTCAGTTTAGATATTTTTTTTACACTGTCTGTGAAATGAAATTTACTAATGATTTACCAATTAGAGCAACAAGATTGTGTCTACTCTCATGATTTTATTTACTGACAGAAATCGAACCAACTGTTCACAGTTCTGTGTTCACTGAAGACACAGTTACTCTGAACTATGAGGTGAATCAGTCCACTGGATGGAAAAACACTGTAATCTGAAACAACATTATGTGTGTTTTATGATCAATATTCATAAAATTAATATTAAATAATATAAAATTTATTAATGTGTGCTGCTGGTGTGACAGAGAATGGAAAGTGAATGCACACTCGCACTGCACAAAATATATATTGATTGATGGAATCACTTGTTAATTTTACATTGTGACACTAGTGTTGTTGTTTGTACACTAGAGGCTTGGCACATTAATCTTGTGCCTGTGAGTAACACATGAACTCACTTGAAATATTAGTCCTTATAAAAAACTTGAATTTGTTAAGTTTGCGTATCATCTCACAGTGTGGATAGGGTAGGACATTATTTGACAGTATTTACTGTGTGAATTGTTTGTCATTATACAGAAAAACCAAAAGCTCAATCGTCTGTACGGCCTGATGAACATGTATTCAGAGGAGAAACTGTCACTCTCACATGTGTCATCAATGGAGGAGGAGTCACTAGCTGGCAGTACAGATGGAATAAAGATTCAGTCATACAGCAGAATAAACAACAGAAATACACAATCAGTTCTGTTGTTGAGTCTGACGCAGGTAAATACACCTGTAGAGGAACAGAGATCAGAGGATCATCAGACACCAGTGATGCAGTTACACTGACAGTATCAGGTGAGTTTTCATCTGTACTGTAATATCTGGAAAACAATGTAAGAATTAATATTTGTTTGCTGCTCCTAATATGATTCTCGGTTGTTTTATATTGACAGATAAACCCAAACCATCTCTGACTGTTCAGCCTCAGAGTTCTGTGTTCACTGGAGACAAAATTACTCTGATCTGTGATGTGAATCAGTCCTCTGGATGGGTGTTTATCTTTCTCACACCCTCACGCCAGGAATACACTGAACCTTCAGGAACTAAAACAATCAGTTCTGTGCGAGTCTCTGATGGAGGAAAGTACTGGTGCAGAGCCAGAAGAGGAGAAAATCCCCCGTATGACACATATTACAGTAACTCAGTAACACTGACAGTAGAAGGTGAGTATTTTTACTTACATAATACACTGTTCTGAGAACACAATGAACATCATTTCAGGAGAACTTTGGCCATTTTTAAAATCTAAATCATCTTTGAAAAATTTCAGTCTTAGGTCTCTGCAGAAACTGTGCTTTCTCTGTGGCAGTGCCATAATTCTGAAAAAAATAATTCGGATTAATTGATTGATGGTTGATTGGTACAAAATACATGGCAGATACGACAGTATAAAACTAGCATGATGTACATGTATGCTTACAGTCAATCAATCTGTGTTCATACAGACACTATTGTCTGAATGGTTGTCATTGTACAGAAAGACCAAAAGCTCAAGTGTCTGTTCGGCCTGATGAACATGTATTCAGAGGAGAAACTGTCACTCTCACATGTGTCATCAATGGAGGAGGAGTCACTAGCTGGCAGTACAGATGGTATAAAGATTCAGTCATACAGCAGAATAAACAACAGAAATACACAATCAGTCCTGTTGTTGAGTCTGACGCAGGTAAATACACCTGTAGAGGAACAGAGATCAGAGGATCATCAGACACCAGTGATGCAGTTACACTGACAGTATCAGGTGAGTTTTCATCATTAATATCCGCAATATACAATAACACTCAATATTTTGTGTCAGGTTGATTTTTATTCTTTACTTTTATATTAACAGATTTTCTCAAACCAACTCTGACCGTTCGGCCACAATCTGTGTTCACTGGAGACACATTAACTCTGATCTGTGAGGAGNTAAGAAATATTACTCCCCTGGCCTGGAAAAACAATATTCTTACTGTAGTACAGTACCACTTCAGAAATCTTAACGAAATCAAGCAGTTTAAGTGACGTTAATATGTGATAAATAAACACAGAAACAATTCGAGCATGGATACACATGCGGTTTATTTATCTACACTACGGGGGAAATAGAATCAACTAGCTAACAATAACCAAACATTAACAAACAAACATAAAAACGTAAAACAGTAGAGAATGAAAGAAATAGATAAAGCAAAGAAAATGGCAGTATTAAATCAGCTATTCACATCTGCACGAACCATCGAGGACAATCTCCTTATTTAAAAGGGGCGAAGCTTATACACAACTAGTTAGCAATAGTTCAGATACTTGCATTGGCTTCTTTGTTTCTCGGGACACGTGCTGGCGCGCGTATCAAAGGGTCCTGATGTGTTCAGAGCAAGCCGTGAGTCCGTCGGATTTAGCTGAAGCAAACTGCCGGAAGAAGCTGTCTCCGAGGAGAGACAGGTCTCGAGAGGTTGAAAGAACACGAGCGAGCAAGCACAAGCGAGCGGACAGATGTTTTAACCCCGAGGGCGTCACGCCCCTCCGAGGTGGGCGATCCAATGTGATGAGATAGTTTTGGGCGCGAAAACATGTTTCTTTGTCCGGCACGCCAGCTCATTTGCATTTATGGTCGCCTGGGAGTTTGGAGCAGTAGATAGTCTTAGAATAAAATAAAATGAACATGGTATAAAAATACATTACTGTGCTATACACCATATTCTATGAAATGAAAAGAGGAACATTTTGATATGACCCAGGGTTACAATCACATTGACCTGTAGTTTGTACAAGAATGTAAATATAAACAGAAATACCACTACGCACACATGCATTGGAGGATATATATTGAAGGTGAATAACGGGGAGACAAGCATACAACGTGGGGGTATATGGATATGCACTTTAAACCAGTCTTTGTTGCTAAATAGAGAGAAAGAGACATTCTTTTGGAATAAACCGAGGCTCTCAGCTTGTGGGCGACGTGGTTTTTGTCACTTTGTTGAACAGCCCTGTCCTCCCTCCTTATCCTCCTTTGAAGTCCAGGGGGGGGGTGTTTAGACAGGCCCATTTGCCCAGACTCGTCGGTGCCTGTTCGAAGTCCTGCTGAGAGGTTACTGTGTTTTACGATCACAGATGGTAAACTTTGATCCGACCATACCCTACACACTTAAACACTATTGTCTGAATGGTTGTCATTATACAGAAAGACCAAAAGCTCAAGTGTCTGTACGACCTGATGAACATGTATTCAGAGGAGAAACTGTCACTCTCACATGTGTCATCAATGGAGGAGGAGTCACTAGCTGGCAGTACAGATGGTATAAAGATTCAATCTATTACACTTACAGTTATCAACAGAAATACACAATCAGTTCTGTTGTTGAGTCTGACGCAGGTAAATACACCTGTAGAGGAACAGAGATCAGAGGATCATCAGACATCAGTGATGAGGTTACACTGACAGTATCAGGTGAGAGTGTTCATCATTAATATCTGCAATATACAACAACACTCAATATTTTGTGTCAGGTTGATTTTTATTCTTTACTTTTATATTAACAGATTTTCTCAAACCAACTCTGACCATTCGGCCACAGTCTGTGTTCACTGGAGACACATTAACTCTGATCTGTGATGTGAATCAGTCCTCTGGATGGGAGTTTGTCTTCAGCAAACCTCCAAACTCTGGATACTATGAACCTTCAGGAACTAAAACAATCAGTTATGTGCGAGTCTCTGATGGAGGAGAATACAAGTGCAGAGCCAGAAGAGGAAACTATGACACATATTACAGTAATACAATAACAGTGACAATAGAGAGTGAGTATCTTTAGTCCCATAATACACTGTTCATGTAAGACATTAAACGTTTGGAAATTACAAACTGTAATCTGATAAAGCTGTATGTTTTGCAGTCAAGTGTTTATACATTATCTGACAGTATTTACTGTGTGAATTGTTTGTCATTATACAGAAAGACCAAAAGCTCAAGTGTCTGTACGGCCTGATGAACATTTATTCAGAGGAGAAACTGTCACTCTCACATGTGTCATCAGTGGAAAAACATCAGTCAATAACTGGCAGTACAGCTGGAATAAAGATTCATACTATTACACTGACAGTTACCAACAGAAATACACAATCAGTTCTGTTAGTGAGTCTCACGCAGGTAAATACACCTGTAGAGGAACAGAGATCAGAGGATCACGATCCTCACGTACCAGTGATCCAGTTACACTGACAGTATCAGGTGAGAGTGTTCATCATTAATATAGTACCTAAATCATTGGTTCAAACGAAAAACGAAAAACAAGATGAAAAAACTTTGCATTTCAGTCCTGTGAGAGAACAGCTGAGCACTGCTGCGTCTCCCAGTGTTTCTCCTCAGTGAATTTCATTTCAACCATTAGTTTTCACAAGGCAATGAATATAACATGACATTTTGTAGCTGTCAGTCCTCCTTTAACGCCTGGCTAGATTATCAAAAACTAATATCTGTGCATGTAGTCAATCAGCCTTCAAACACATTTAGAGCAGAGTGCATAATTATTATATAACTACAGCATATAGCACAGCCTTACCACATGTTTGTCATTATACAGAAAGACCAAAAGCTCAAGTGTCTGTACGGCCTGATGAACATTATTCAGAGGAGAAACTGTCACTCTCACATGTGTCATCAATGGAAAAACATCAGTCAATAACTGGCAGTACAGCTGGAATAAAGATNATGTGTCATCAATGGAGGAGAGTCACTAGCTGGCAGTACAGATGGAATAAAGATTCATCATACAGCAGAATAAACAACAGAAATACACAATCAGTTCTGTTGTTGAGTCTGACGCAGGTAAATACACCTGTAGAGGAACAGAGATCAGAGGATCATCAGACACCAGTGATGCAGTTACACTGACAGTATCAGGTGAGAGTGTTTTCATTATCTGAATATGATCAATATACAACAATGAAAATTATATTTGATTTGGTCCTAATATGATTCTCATGATTTTTTTGACAGATAAACCCAAACCATCTCTGACTGTTCAGCCTCAGAGTTCTGTGTTCACTGGAGACACATTACTCTGATCTGTGATGTGAATCAGTCCACTGGATGGGAGTTTTCTTTTCACACCCTCACGCAAGAATACTATGAACCTTCAGGAACTAAAACAATCATGTGCGAGTCTCTGATGGAGGAAGTACGTGCAGAGCCAGAAGAGGAAACTATGAACACATACAGTACCATAACAGTGACAGTAGAGAGTGAGTATTTTACTCACATAATACACTGTTCTGAGAACACAATGAACATCATTTCATAAGACACTTTTGTAAAAGACCACCCACTGGCCCAAAGACGGAATCCAATGGTGTGGTTGAAGGGATCTCGTGTTCTGCTTCTCCTCAGTGATTTCTACATATATATATATATAGTTATCCTTTCGTTTGGGACCTGCAGTCGCACAGAGTCTCACGCCGGCCGGTTCGTGGATCTCACGGTCACAAAACTGTCAGTTCTGATCTTTAGTCAGAGGTTGCCGGGTAAACTAACATCATTAAGTCTGGCCGCCCAATGCTTGCTCAGAAACAGAACCATAGTTATTTTAGTCACGATCATGCAACTTGCTAAGGCAGGTGATAGGTGGAATTCTGGTACATGTGAGCTTTAATAAATATGCCCCACTTGTAGTTTAAAATCAAAACTCCAGTCCATCCTATCCTGACATATTGATTTTGTGGTAACAAAACAGGCTCCTTTCAATCTACCGGTAATAACAGACTCTGAAGAATTCAGATATAATCAACAATAACAATTTATTATGCCAGGCAGGTACAACATTAATTAAAATCATAGAACGCACATACAAAGAAAATGCTAAACTTAATAGACTAAGATGATCAATATAATAGAAGAATAAAATAAAACCACAAGTTTATCATACCTGGCAAAATCGAGACACAGTTGCAGTGTGAGAAGTTCTGGTTACAGATGCTATCCTGAGTCTTTAGCCTGTTCACCTTATATACTCAGATGAAACAAAGAATCCAATGGCCAGTGAGAAACTTAGTTGGTTTGTTTTCTCGTGACTGAAGAGAGCATCAAATGGGATCTCAATCTATCTGTAAACCAGATTCCCTGAGAAAGTCACACCTCTTAGAGAAGTGCAGGTTATGTCCTAAAGTTAAAAAGCTCTAATACACTCTTTGTTAGGTTTGAGGGAACTAGACCTTTTACCCATCGCACCATGACCTTTAAAACAATACCAAACATGATGATCAAGTCTTCATAACATGACAATAAATGATATAACAGTATGAAATGTGTGGGCACATTTCCAGTGGTCAGGGCCTGAAGAGATGAAGGGGAGGAGAGAGGTGTGATAAGAAGAGGGGTTCAGTTCCTGGACATCAACAACCCCTGATGGGAGGGCAGGATATCATTCCTCGGGATCTAGCAACAAATGGGGTTTCATTGTTTTGTGTCCCAGCATCACAAACAAACTCAGTTCTTACTACTTTTCCAGCTGCCTTACACTTTATAATATCATTTACGGTTTGGGAGAATAAGACCTGCTGAGGCAGCGTGTACACTTTGTAATCAAGTAGGCCTATTAAAACCTGTTTGTGACAGTGATGTAGGCCTACACCTCCAAACAGTCAACACCCTCTCTCTAATCTCAAACACATAGACACAAATAATCACTCAACAAATATTACATTATTATGGCTTACATTGTGCAATATTATATATAGAATGTTAATATTAAAATTATGCAACACATTTCATTTTAACATCCTGTTAACAAAATCATAAAATTTTTAAGGAAAGTCTCACTTTAATAAGAAGGTTCTGCTTCTACTGTTTGACTTCACTACATTTAGTTGTATTTGTGAATACAATACATAGAAGTTGTGAAAGTTTCACATAACTTGTGAAAGACAGTAATGTTTTTAGAATTTGTCAAGACATTAGAATCTGGATAACTTTCAATATTATTGAATATTATCGACTCTTGCTCCAGAATATAAATGCCGTACAGTGACAGAATATAAAGCAAATGCAAACTCACACTTGACAGCCAAATATTGACTATTTATTTTACATTGACAGTATTATTCTGCTTGTACACCAGATGTTTCACACAATCATATTGTGCTTGTAAAAAACACATGAACTCAATTTAAAGGTCCAGTGTGTCATTTTTTGGAGGATCTATTGACAGAAATGCAATATAATATACATAGAGGTGTATAAAGAGCTTACACAATGAAGCGTTATGTTTTTATTACCTTAGAATGAGTTATTTCTATCTACACATGTTCTGTCAGCTGTCGTAGTGTTTTGAACAGGAGGGGTGGAGTGAGCGGTTGGTTGTAATTTGCAAAAAGTTTTCACTGCCTGGCCCTTTAAATGCTATCTGAATCTTTAATAATAGAAAGTTTGTGTAACCCGCTTTAATCACCTTGTATTATAGTTTGGAGACCACTGATGTAGAAAAACACAAGAGTTTATTTGACAGTACAGTATTTAGTCAATTTTAAAGACCTGCTTGTGGGAATTTCAACAAGACTTTGTTGCTTCGGAAATCATAAGTATTGAGTGACCCTTATTATTAATTATTAAACCCTTCGTATTAAACTTCTTTTATTTACAATTCAACGATTTAGTGAATTTTGAACAAGGTTGTGAAAGTGAATGTAAAGCGATTCATCTTATTTGTGTACGTACATAAAATGCACACGCCGTGACTGCAATATACCTGTACTGTATTTATCAGTGATCAAATATTATGCTGTTTGTAGACTAGAAAGTCCACATAATAATTTTGTTCTCGTCAGAAAATCATAACTTCGTTTAAATATTATTATAGTTTTTATTGAAAGAATAGTTACTTAACCCTATTATTACCAGATTGGAATCCACTGATGTAGATTGTGAGGACATTATTTAAAGAGCGAATTGTTTGTCATTATACAGAAAGACCAAAAGCTCAAGTGTCTGTACGGCCTGATGAACATGTATTCAGTGGAGAAACTGTCACTCTCACATGTGTCATCAATGGAAAAACATCAGTCAATAACTGGCAGTACAGATGGTATAAAGATTCAATCTATTACACTTACAGTTATCAACAGAAATACACAATCAGTTCTGTTAGTGAGTCTGACGCAGGTAAATACACCTGTGAAGGAACAGAGATCAGAGGATCATCAGACACCAGTGATGAAGTTACACTGACAGTATCAGGTGAGAGTGTTTTCATTATCTGCAAAATACCGAAACATTCAGTATTTGATTTTGGGTTTTTCTAAGATGATTCTCAATGATTTTATATTGACAGATAAACCCAAACCATCTCTGACTGTTCAGCCTCAGAGTTCTGTGTTCACTGGAGACTCAGTTACTCTGACCTGTGATGTGAATCAGTCCACTGGATGGGAGTTTCTCTTTATCACACCTTCAAACCGTGAAAACTATGAAGATTCAAAAACTAAAACAATCGTCTCTGTGGGACTCGGTCATGGAGGAGAGCACAAGTGCAGAGCCAGAAGAGGAAACTATGACTCACATGACAGTGACCCAAGAACAGTGACAGTAGAGAGTGAGTATATTTACTCTCATTATACTGTTCTGAGAACACAATGAACATTATTTCATAAAACACTGAACTGTTGCAGTCATAGAGGTTTAAACCTGTCATCTAATTCAACATGTCTATTAATAGTGTTTCCCGTTGTTTAATTTCAAAGTGTTTATGAATGGATTCACCTCTGAACAGTAAACATCCTCTCTCTGAACTCACACACCGACAGTATATTACAGTAATACAGCATACATTACATTTTAATAATTAATAAAACTACACCCATTCATTAATAAGAAGGGTCACTCAGTTAACTATGCAAAGTACAGTATGCATGTATTACTAGAAATGTACTTTCACGGCATGTAGTCGACAAGGGCAGTAATGTATTTACTGAATTATTCTTCAATCCATCATAATATTGTGCTGAATGCAAATCAATTTTAACTCAACTCAACTCAACTTTATTTATATAGCGCTTTTTACAATTTTCATTGTTACAAAGCAGCTGTACATAAGACATATTGACTATAAGCAAAACAATTAAAGTTGTACCTGCAAAAACAAGAAAAAGTAGAACACAGAAGACAGACATACCCACATACAAAACACTCCACACACACAATATGCACATGTACTAACACACATAGACACACACACACACACACGGATGCGCACGGACACACACGTACGTACACAGACAAATTACGCGCACACACACACGCTCAGTGAGAGCACACATTTAAGATAAAGGAGAGAGAAGCACAGGTCAAATATAACAGACTATAAATTCCTATATGCAATATTAATTAAGTAAAACTTTAAAATTCTAAACACTACTACTAATAATAAATAAAATCTGAAACCAAAAGTGCTTCTGGATACATCTTGCAAAGAAGTCTTTAATGACTGATAGATTTGTATTATGAAGTATTTTCAAATATGTTATTACTATCTCTATTCCTAAATGCAACTATGAAAGGTGATATTTTAGATAAACCTGTCAGTGGTGGTAGTCATTTTTCTTCATACATAATAAATCCATTAAATGAGATATCGCTTCATTAGTGAACTGTAATTGCTGTCTTAAATTTAAAGTTCAATCACATGGTTTAGTTTCAATTGACTATTTAATTTCATTAATGTTTTTATATTACCTCATCTCATCAAAATAAGTTAAGTAGCCTATTTTAACTCATTTAAATAGTTACAGTGTAAATGAAAACGTGGTGAAGAAGGTTTCTGTACACTAGGTGTCTTTGAATCCTGTGTTCTCTATATTGATTCACTGATACCTTCATTAACCGGATGCTATGCAACACATTTATTTCCCCGTTTGAAGGTAAGTTTGTTTTTCCTCATTAAGTTATTGATCTATATTATTAATCTATACATTAATATTAATCGTTGTATGTTATCTCTTACATTTTCTGTTCAGTGGAGTTTTTCAGTTTGTCATTGCAGGCTCACGATTTGTCTTTTTAAAGTTGCTTGAAAACATTCTGTGATTTTTTTAGTGATATTCTGGTCAGATATGACTGATGCTTTTGTTTAGAAACTATCTGCCGCTGTGTCATCATCGTGTTGTGACTGAGAGAGGTTACTGGAATGTTGCTTTATGGTTTCTAGATTGCTTTTTAGAGAGTTGCTAGCGAATGCGGTTTTTAGCTGTCGGTAGATGGTTGCTATGGTGATCTGGATGTGATATTCTCATCTGTAGATATGGCTTTAGTTCCTCTTTTAATATACTGTAGCTCTATGAGATGAGTTTGTCTATTTATTGTCAGAAAACTCATTTCAGCTGTCAATCATATTTGTAACGCAAAAGGATTCCTCAGCAAACACCAATGATTTTAATTCTTCTGTATCTTTAAAAATGTCACTTTGTCTTATTGAGGTCTAAAGGCAGAAGGAACTCTAAGACAATAAATACATTACACTTTGATTGACTCGAAAACTGCATTAAGTCAATGATATTATATACAGTATATTAGGTTTCATGTCCGAGCATTAAAAACTTTAGCATGAAACACACATGATGTGCAGATGAGATGTGTTGACCTCTGGTGTGAGCGTCTCTTCACACTGCGAGTCTGTGACTGTCACGATCCGTGTTTCTCACTACTACTAATAATAAATAAAATCTGAAACCAAAAGTGCTTCTGGATACATCTTGCAAAGAAGTCTTTAATGACTGATAGATTTGTATTATGAAGTATTTTCAAATATGTTATTACTATCTCTATTCCTAAATGCAACTATGAAAGGTGATATTTTAGATAAACCTGTCAGTGGTGGTAGTCATTTTTCTTCATNTTCTAAAGCAGTCAATGGGCCAGAGATCGTTTGAGCATTATGCAATATAAAGTAACAGTGAGCATACGGTGGCAAGGACGCAATACATTTACTGATTGCGTGAGGAATTTACTAATAGAGCTTTGTTGCTTCGGAACATATAAGTATTGAGTACTTATTGTTTATTATAACTTGTATAAGCTTCTTTTATTTAAATCAACAGATTTAGTGAAATTTTTGAAACAGGTTTTGAAAGTGAATGTAAGTGATCAGGTCCTTTGTAATAATAAATGCCCGCCGTGGCTAGCTATACCTGTATGTATTTTATCAATGATTTATCTCAAATATTTCTGTGTAGACTATACAAAAGTACCACTAATATATTGGTTCTCAGTAAAAAATCACTCAACTATTTTAAATTATGTATTATTATCTTTTTCTATTTAAAGAATAGTATCAACCAATTCATTAACAGATTAAACTTGAAATCCGATGTCGACTTGTCAGGAATTATTAAAGAGGAATTGTTTGTCATTGTACAGAAAGACCAAAAGCTCAAGTGTCTGTACGGCCTGATGAACATGTATTCAGAGGAGAAACTGTCACTCTCACATGTGTCATCAATGGAGGAGGAGTCACTAGCTGGCAGTACAGATGGAATAAAGATTCAGTCATACAGCAGAATAAACAACAGAAATACACAATCAGTTCTGTTGTTGAGTCTGACGCAGGTAAATACACCTGTAGAGGAACAGAGATCAGAGGATCATCAGACACCAGTGATGCAGTTACACTGACAGTATCAGGTGAGAGTGTTTTCATTATCTGCAAAATTATGATCATTATTATCAGCAAAATACCGAAACATTCAGTATTTGATTTTGGGTTTTTCTAAGATGATTCTCAATGATTTTGTGTTGACAGATAAACCCAAACCATCTCTGACTGTTCAGCCTCAGAGTTCTGTGTTCACTGGAGACTCAGTTACTCTGACCTGTGATGTGAATCAGTCCACTGGATGGGAGTTTATCTTTCTCACACCCTCACAGCATAGAAACTATGACGCTTCAGGAACTAAAACAATCACAGTCTCTACTGGAGGACAGTACCGGTGCAGAGCCAGAAGAGGAAACTATGAATCACATGACAGTGACCCCATAACAGTGACAGTAGAGAGTAAGTATATTTACTCACATTATACACTGTTCTGAGAACACAATGAACATTATTTCATAAGACACTTTTGTAAAAGACCACCCACTGGCCCAAAGACGGAATCCAATGGTGTGGTTGAAGGGATCTCGTGTTCTGCTTCTCCTCAGTGATTTCTACATATATATATATATAGTTATCCTTTCGTTTGGGACCTGCAGTCGCACAGAGTCTCACGCCGGCCGGTTCGTGGATCTCACGGTCACAAAACTGTCAGTTCTGATCTTTAGTCAGAGGTTGCCGGGTAAACTAACATCATTAAGTCTGGCCGCCCAATGCTTGCTCAGAAACAGAACCATAGTTATTTTAGTCACGATCATGCAACTTGCTAAGGCAGGTGATAGGTGGAATTCTGGTACATGTGAGCTTTAATAAATATGCCCCACTTGTAGTTTAAAATCAAAACTCCAGTCCATCCTATCCTGACATATTGATTTTGTGGTAACAAAACAGGCTCCTTTCAATCTACCGGTAATAACAGACTCTGAAGAATTCAGATATAATCAACAATAACAATTTATTATGCCAGGCAGGTACAACATTAATTAAAATCATAGAACGCACATACAAAGAAAATGCTAAACTTAATAGACTAAGATGATCAATATAATAGAAGAATAAAATAAAACCACAAGTTTATCATACCTGGCAAAATCGAGACACAGTTGCAGTGTGAGAAGTTCTGGTTACAGATGCTATCCTGAGTCTTTAGCCTGTTCACCTTATATACTCAGATGAAACAAAGAATCCAATGGCCAGTGAGAAACTTAGTTGGTTTGTTTTCTCGTGACTGAAGAGAGCATCAAATGGGATCTCAATCTATCTGTAAACCAGATTCCCTGAGAAAGTCACACCTCTTAGAGAAGTGCAGGTTATGTCCTAAAGTTAAAAAGCTCTAATACACTCTTTGTTAGGTTTGAGGGAACTAGACCTTTTACCCATCGCACCATGACCTTTAAAACAATACCAAACATGATGATCAAGTCTTCATAACATGACAATAAATGATATAACAGTATGAAATGTGTGGGCACATTTCCAGTGGTCAGGGCCTGAAGAGATGAAGGGGAGGAGAGAGGTGTGATAAGAAGAGGGGTTCAGTTCCTGGACATCAACAACCCCTGATGGGAGGGCAGGATATCATTCCTCGGGATCTAGCAACAAATGGGGTTTCATTGTTTTGTGTCCCAGCATCACAAACAAACTCAGTTCTTACTACTTTTCCAGCTGCCTTACACTTTATAATATCATTTACGGTTTGGGAGAATAAGACCTGCTGAGGCAGCGTGTACACTTTGTAATCAAGTAGGCCTATTAAAACCTGTTTGTGACAGTGATGTAGGCCTACACCTCCAAACAGTCAACACCCTCTCTCTAATCTCAAACACATAGACACAAATAATCACTCAACAAATATTACATTATTATGGCTTACATTGTGCAATATTATATATAGAATGTTAATATTAAAATTATGCAACACATTTCATTTTAACATCCTGTTAACAAAATCATAAAATTTTTAAGGAAAGTCTCACTTTAATAAGAAGGTTCTGCTTCTACCTGTTTGAACTTCACTACAATTTAAGTCTGTGTTTGTGAATACACACTGACGTAGAAGTTGTGAAAGTTTCGACATAGAACCTGTGAAAGACCAGTATATGTTCTTTTAGAATTTTCCCAAGACCATTAAGAATCTGGATTACTTTCAATATTATTGAATATTATCGACTCTTGCTCCAGAATATAAATGCTGTACAGTGACAGAATAATAAAAGCAAATGCAAACTTAACACTTGCTAGCCAAATATACTATTTATTTTTACATTGACAGTATTTATTTGCTTGTAACCCAGATGTTTCACACAATCATTTTTTGCTTGTAAAAAAACACATGAACTCAATTTAAAGGTCCAGTGTGTCATTTTTTGGAGGATCTATTGACAGAAATGCAATATAATATACATAGAGGTGTAATAAAGAGCTTACACAATGAAGCGTTATGTTTTTATTACCTTAGAATGAGTTATTTCTATCTACACATGTTCTGTCAGCTATCATATGTTTTGAACAGGGGGGTGGAGGTGGTAATTTATGCGGCTTAATGCAATTGAATCATAATAATACATACCTGTATGTTACGATGCATTGAACTCAGTTTCACTATGGTTAATTCAACTACTTCTTGATATAATGTGATAATTAAACAGACAATATGATTTGACAAGGGGGGAGTGATCTGCCGTGCGTTCAATTCGAACGTATCAAGTGTTGCTTTAAATGTATCTGAATCTTTAATAATAGAAAGTTTGTGTAACCCGCTTTAATCACCTTGTATTATAGTTTGGACACCACTGATGTAGAAAAACACAAGAGTTTATTTGACAGTACAGTATTTACAGTGTGAATTGTTTGTCATTGTACAGAAAGACCAAAAGCTCAAGTGTCTGTACGGCCTGATGAACATGTATTCAGAGGAGAAACTGTCACTCTCACATGTGTCATCAATGGAGGAGGAGTCACTAGCTGGCAGTACAGATGGAATAAAGATTCAGTCATACAGCAGAATAAACAACAGAAATACACAATCAGTTCTGTTGTTGAGTCTGACGCAGGTAAATACACCTGTAGAGGAACAGAGATCAGAGGATCATCAGACACCAGTGATGCAGTTACACTGACAGTATCAGGTGAGAGTGTTTTCATTATCTGCAAAATTATGATCATTATTATCAGCAAAATACCGAAACATTCAGTATTTGATTTTGGGTTTTTCTAAGATGATTCTCAATGATTTTGTGTTGACAGATAAACCCAAACCATCTCTGACTGTTCAGCCTCAGAGTTCTGTGTTCACTGGAGACTCAGTTACTCTGACCTGTGATGTGAATCAGTCCACTGGATGGGAGTTTATCTTTCTCACACCCTCACAGCATAGAAACTATGACGCTTCAGGAACTAAAACAATCACAGTCTCTACTGGAGGACAGTACCGGTGCAGAGCCAGAAGAGGAAACTATGAATCACATGACAGTGACCCCATAACAGTGACAGTAGAGAGTAAGTATATTTACTCACATTATACACTGTTCTGAGAACACAATGAACATTATTTCATAAGACACTTTTGTAAAAGACCACCCACTGGCCCAAAGACGGAATCCAATGGTGTGGTTGAAGGGATCTCGTGTTCTGCTTCTCCTCAGTGATTTCTACATATATATATATATAGTTATCCTTTCGTTTGGGACCTGCAGTCGCACAGAGTCTCACGCCGGCCGGTTCGTGGATCTCACGGTCACAAAACTGTCAGTTCTGATCTTTAGTCAGAGGTTGCCGGGTAAACTAACATCATTAAGTCTGGCCGCCCAATGCTTGCTCAGAAACAGAACCATAGTTATTTTAGTCACGATCATGCAACTTGCTAAGGCAGGTGATAGGTGGAATTCTGGTACATGTGAGCTTTAATAAATATGCCCCACTTGTAGTTTAAAATCAAAACTCCAGTCCATCCTATCCTGACATATTGATTTTGTGGTAACAAAACAGGCTCCTTTCAATCTACCGGTAATAACAGACTCTGAAGAATTCAGATATAATCAACAATAACAATTTATTATGCCAGGCAGGTACAACATTAATTAAAATCATAGAACGCACATACAAAGAAAATGCTAAACTTAATAGACTAAGATGATCAATATAATAGAAGAATAAAATAAAACCACAAGTTTATCATACCTGGCAAAATCGAGACACAGTTGCAGTGTGAGAAGTTCTGGTTACAGATGCTATCCTGAGTCTTTAGCCTGTTCACCTTATATACTCAGATGAAACAAAGAATCCAATGGCCAGTGAGAAACTTAGTTGGTTTGTTTTCTCGTGACTGAAGAGAGCATCAAATGGGATCTCAATCTATCTGTAAACCAGATTCCCTGAGAAAGTCACACCTCTTAGAGAAGTGCAGGTTATGTCCTAAAGTTAAAAAGCTCTAATACACTCTTTGTTAGGTTTGAGGGAACTAGACCTTTTACCCATCGCACCATGACCTTTAAAACAATACCAAACATGATGATCAAGTCTTCATAACATGACAATAAATGATATAACAGTATGAAATGTGTGGGCACATTTCCAGTGGTCAGGGCCTGAAGAGATGAAGGGGAGGAGAGAGGTGTGATAAGAAGAGGGGTTCAGTTCCTGGACATCAACAACCCCTGATGGGAGGGCAGGATATCATTCCTCGGGATCTAGCAACAAATGGGGTTTCATTGTTTTGTGTCCCAGCATCACAAACAAACTCAGTTCTTACTACTTTTCCAGCTGCCTTACACTTTATAATATCATTTACGGTTTGGGAGAATAAGACCTGCTGAGGCAGCGTGTACACTTTGTAATCAAGTAGGCCTATTAAAACCTGTTTGTGACAGTGATGTAGGCCTACACCTCCAAACAGTCAACACCCTCTCTCTAATCTCAAACACATAGACACAAATAATCACTCAACAAATATTACATTATTATGGCTTACATTGTGCAATATTATATATAGAATGTTAATATTAAAATTATGCAACACATTTCATTTTAACATCCTGTTAACAAAATCATAAAATTTTTAAGGAAAGTCTCACTTTAATAAGAAGGTTCTGCTTCTACTGTTTGACTTCACTACATTTAGTTGTATTTGTGAATACAATACATAGAAGTTGTGAAAGTTTCACATAACTTGTGAAAGACAGTAATGTTTTTAGAATTTGTCAAGACATTAGAATCTGGATAACTTTCAATATTATTGAATATTATCGACTCTTGCTCCAGAATATAAATGCCGTACAGTGACAGAATATAAAGCAAATGCAAACTCACACTTGACAGCCAAATATTGACTATTTATTTTACATTGACAGTATTATTCTGCTTGTACACCAGATGTTTCACACAATCATATTGTGCTTGTAAAAAACACATGAACTCAATTTAAAGGTCCAGTGTGTCATTTTTTGGAGGATCTATTGACAGAAATGCAATATAATATACATAGAGGTGTATAAAGAGCTTACACAATGAAGCGTTATGTTTTTATTACCTTAGAATGAGTTATTTCTATCTACACATGTTCTGTCAGCTGTCGTAGTGTTTTGAACAGGAGGGGTGGAGTGAGCGGTTGGTTGTAATTTGCAAAAAGTTTTCACTGCCTGGCCCTTTAAATGCTATCTGAATCTTTAATAATAGAAAGTTTGTGTAACCCGCTTTAATCACCTTGTATTATAGTTTGGAGACCACTGATGTAGAAAAACACAAGAGTTTATTTGACAGTACAGTATACATAATAAATCCATTAAATGAGATATCGCTTCATTAGTGAACTGTAATTGCTGTCTTAAATTTAAAGTTCAATCACACTGGTTTAGTTTCAATTGACTATTTTAATTTCATTAATGTTTTTATATTACCTCATCTCATCAAAATAAGTTAAGTAGCCTCATTTTAACTCATTTAATAAGTTACAGTGTAAATGAAAACGTGGTGAAGAAGGTTTCTGTACACTAGGTGTCTTTGAATCCTGTGTTCTCTATCAAAAGCTACACTCGATGCTGCGTTTCAAACGCTATGGGAGAACAGTCTTTGTTCGACCGGTTGTGAAGCACGTGTGTCAAACACGCCAATTTTTTTTGGCTTTAAATAACCTCGGCAGGTGATGTGGCTAATTACACCAGCACCTGCAGGTTATAATAGGCGTGAACACGGACGCGTCATCAGGTTTCTTTGTCTTCAAGGACCGCTTTGTGTGTGCGTGTCTTGCGTTTGTGCAAAAAAAGTTATATGTAACTATCGATATCGATATATAAAGTGTCTAAGCACTACCGTAACTTAGCCTTTTATACGTATATTTAAGACGAGTTAAATAAATAAGTCATGTCAAATTCAGAGCGGAGATGTGTGCCTCCTTGTGAGAGTCTCCTTCAAGTTCAAGTTCAAGCATGAACTTTGCTTTGAGTGCTTGGGGGCTGACCATGCTGCCCTGGGGCTCGAGGGAGAGTGCGAACTCTGCGATGCCCTCGGCATCCGTGTTCTCCGTGCTCGGCTTTCTTTCTTTAAAAAGGGACGAGCCGCCACTCCCTCGTCCCGGGGTTCGCGGTTCGATTTAACCGAGGCACGGGAGACGGATCCGTCCGTTTCCCCTTTGCACTCACCGAACCGCGACGTCCTAGCGTCCGCTTCTGAAGCGTGCCCCGGCACCTCTTCGGATCGGGCAGAGGACGAAGCATCCCTTGTTTCAGCGGGGTTGGAGAGTGCCGCCTATCGGGTCTTCAGATATAGCTCTTTAATGTTCAGTAAGACTTTGGATTTTTCACTTGTTTCATTATCCAGTAAACCGAAGTAAGTCTAATTGTTTAAAAACACAACATCACACTCCTCAACAAGTTTGATCTCAGCTAGTATTCGTGTCTGTAGCACAAATGATGACGAATGAGTTGTGAAGTTTGAATAATTTGGTGGGGTTGTTTAAAATCATAAGTCTAAGTGTAAACAATTAATATTTGGTTTACTGTATATATATATATATATATATATATATATATGTTTGTGTTCTGATGGAAGAGAGATGAAGAGGATCTTGTTGTGGTTGTAGAAGTGTTTCTATTTCAGTTGTGTGGTATTAACCGTGTGTGAGAGAGCAATAGTTGTTCAGGGCTGGGTTTCCTGATACCGTCGTATCGCTACATCGGTCTTAAGAATATAGCGCTCCCACTCTTAAGGTACAGAATGACGTAATGTTAAGATGGTTTCGGGAAACCCAGCCCAGGACATTATAAGAGGTTTTTCCATAAATGTACAATATTGTTGTCAACACCATTATTATGTGCCGTTAGTGACTATAAATATTGTTTTAATTCCTATGACACTGTTAAAAAGTCACAATCAAACATTGGTTTGCATACTGTATGCATGTAAATCTGTTACTTTGACTTTAATTTACAACATTTATGTACGTATGCTGCATCCCAGTTTACTAATATATTTTAATGCAGCGTCACTAAACTTCTGGCTCTCAAAATAAGTTGTGGGTAATATCAACTACTTGAAAAATACACATTTCAACTTATTAAGATTTGGCACATAATCATTGTAATTTCAAACACTATGTAGGGTGAATAGTATGCAGTTTGGGACGCAGGGGTTGTACATTGGTGTTATAGAGGAAGTGTTTGAGTGTTTAACACAGTGTGTTTGTTGAAGTGTGTCATCAGTAGATCAGTATGGAGCTCAGTTCTCTTCTTCTAGTGCTCTGTGAGTATTAACTTTTATCTTCTCAGTGTTTCTGCATTTTTCAAAGTCTTTTCATGCTGCTCTCAAAGTTTAAATCTTTATCTCATGATATACAGTAGTGATGTTAAACTTACATGTTCGCTCTTTATGAGTTATGTTTGGAGCTCTGAGAAGAATTTCGGAAAAGCAAAAGTTGCACCAGCAAATGAGCAAAGTTTGAGACGAGGCTCATTTGGATGACTATAAAATAATAACTGATAAAAATAGTGCATGCTATATTTGCCATGACATTTTTGTTTTTATGCATTTTTTTGTTTAGTATAACAAACAAATATTTCCAGATATGCTGCCTTTTTGCATATAATGGTCTGTCATGCTTAGCATAAACAATAGATAAACAATTATGTTTGTACTAATTGTGATTAGAGATCGTCGATTACTCGGCGTACAGTAAACACAAATTCATTCTCTAATGATGCAGATGGTGTACTTCTGGAATTAAACAAAGAGCTTTTTGAATTTCATATGTGGCTCTTATCCTGTGGACTTGATTAATCAGATGATTAATATTTTTATGTAATTTTACATTTGATAGTTTTTATAGTGTACTAATATGAAAAATTCTATAATTCCGGAAAATTACATGCCTATAGTTATAGTTTTGCACAACTTTTAACGTTTATCTTCACAGCAGGCATATATGTCATTGACGCATTCATCAGTGTCAGTGGTTTGATGAAATGGTGAGAGAAGGGGGGTGATTACACTGTGGTTTTACTTTCTGCTTCTTTTTAGTTCTGTGGCATTAACCAGTGTGAGAAACAGCAGTTGTTCACAAGCTTCTAATAGATTTGACTCATTTACAAATACTGTCACTGCCACCATTATCATGTCCAGTTAATGTCAAATTATTGTTGAATGAACAAGTCACCGTTAAAATTTTGTGTAAACATGACTGTGGGTCTGTTTGATTCTTCGTTCTCAGGTTTAGATTTTAGATCTAGTGATTCTCAAACTGTGGTCAATGTAATAAACACACCAGCAGTGCTATTTATAACATCCACTGGTGGTACGTGACAGGACAGGAAATTGAAAACTATTTAATGTGTTTTTTGACATAGACAAGAGGTCTTTGGTATCTTTAAAGGAGCCATTCTTTTGCTGTTTTTGAGGCTTTGATTATGTTTTTTGGCTGTTTAACAGTGGATGTTCATGTTTCTAATTTAAAAAAAACGCTTTATATTTCACGTATTTTAAGTCTATTGTTCACCGCTGTCCCTCTTCTCACAAAACGACTGGATTTCTTCCGGTCTAAAGTCCCTTCTTCCAAAATGCTCTGATTGGTAAAGCTGACCAGGTCTGTCGTGATTGGTTCTCCGCTTAGAGTGTGTTTGAAGATGTCCCACCCATACCATATCAGCGAGCTTCCGCTTCTCAGGCTGTTGTGATTGGTCGGTCCACCTCTCAGTGCACGTGTATTCATAAGCTTTGGCTTTTAGCAATAAACGGTAACAATGGAGTCAACTTCACTTCATCAGTTAAACACATGCGGATCGATCGAAGTGTAACGGAGGTCTGCTAGTGCATGTGCAAACGTCAATCTTTGTTAGAGATCGCAATTTTATTTCCTACTATGGAGAGTGAAATGACAACGGACTGAATGGCGTCAGACTGGTTCTATTAATTAACACTAATAACAGAAGCGTTAGTTTTGCTTTTTTATATCCGACCCGAGTTGAATAATAAAACAAGCAGATTGACCAGGAGACATTTGCAAGCAGGACTTCAAAGGACGTTTCATAGAAGTGTTTTAGAGGTATGCGCACACACACACACAATATCAGTGTATTACACAGAACAGACGATGTTAAAGTCATGGAAGCTGTTATTCGACCGTTGGTTATTTGTGTGTAGCTGAATTCTTATTACCAGCTGTAAGACTGTGATGAAAGTGAAAGTAGTTTAAATGTTAGCTCAGTCAAATGTTTACAATCTCTGAGAACCAAACACTACTCCAGCGGCTCTTCCTCTTCTCTAAGGAAGACCTCGCCCCTTTTTTGGCGTATTCCTTTGGGCGGAGGTTAATAAAAGCACTCGGTCGGAATAGTGACATCATGTACCCGGGAAGTAGAGGGCTGTAGTCTGATTCCAGCCGTTCTCTGTAGTCCCAGACAATATCTCGCTTGGCACTGAACTTTGAGCTTTATCATTTTGCAGATATTATGTATGCTCTAACAGCAACATTACACACTAACTAAAGGTTGAAAAATGTGATCGCGGGGAATGAGACCTTTAAAACATCCTGTAAGCTTCATAACTTAAACTCTTTTTCAGTGTTGAGGAGGATGTTTTATGTAATTCTGCTCCAAAAACTGTTGATACACGGAATATGTGTTAGAAACAAGTTAGTCGTGCTGTGGTAGAGCTGATAATCTGTTCTAATAGTTAGGCAGTAAGTGCACTATTTAGGGTGCAAACTTCAATTTAAAAAATTAATTTTTTTTTTTTTTTATTTTTTTTTTTTTAGACAACTCTAGCGGTTATCATAGCTACTCATTTATTATGTCCCTTAGTGGTGAAAACTTGTGTTTGGGTGTCTGTGACATAATTTTTATTTGATAAGTTTCTTTAAATTTAGAAGTTGGTTAGTTTGTGTAATGCTAACTTCCAAAAATGGAAACACTGGTCTGTTTTAACAATCCATATGAGATTCATTTAGTAATAAAGAAGGACAGCACACTGTTATTCCTGTGAGTTTCAGTTATGGTGTCACTCAAACTTCCATTAAAACTGAATAACTGTAGGTACTGCATACTTTAGAATGATTCATGTTATTTAAAGTATTGGAATGTTACTTTAAAAGTAGTCGCGTTACCTTTTTAAAATAAGCTTCAGCACAATTTAGAAAAAGTGAGGTGGTAAAATTCACATATCAACTAAAGAGGAAGGAAAAGGTTTTTTTTAGATATGCTCTTTTGCAAGAAATCTTGCTTATAATTTTTTTAACATTTCTTGTTGTACTGTGAGCCGTGGCCCCCCGGTGGGCCGTATGGGTATTGCAGGGGGCCTTCCTGGGCAGGCTAAATATACAGTATATACAGTATATATATTTTATATTCCATTAAAATATGGTTATGAATTAAATATATTCCATTAAGTGTTTCATAAAAATATAGTTAGGACTTTTATAGCAAAATGATTTGTGAACTGACCCCTCAGTTTGATTTGATTTGTAAATAGTGTTATCAATTACAATTACAATACATTTATATTATCATATTACCTTCACCAGAATATAGTAGGCAAATTTTGTGGTGGCCCACATGAAGTAGCACTTGAGTATTTTATAGTGTTTAGTGTATTATAGTGTAATTACTGAAGTATGCTTTAGTATATTCTGTAGTATTTACTATAGTAAATTGACAAAATATTGTATACTTTAATACTTACTATAATAATGGTAAAAATACTATAGTAACTAGAAATGTTACTATAGTATGTAGTATATAACAGTATTTCTTCATGTGAAAGTGCACATAATTCAGATGAAACCCTTTCAAGCAGATAATAAATGCTGATGCTTTAAAAGAGACTTTACTTTGTGTGTGCGTGTGTGCGTGTGCGCGTGCGTGCGTATGTTAATACTGTAGAGGTGCATGCAATTATTCAAAGAAATATAAAGTTTTTTTACTTTTTATAAAGTATTGTGTGAGTTTGCATGAGATTTTCATATATTTCAATATACAATTTAAAAATCCTACAAAATGTTTTTCTTTTTGCTCTATAAAGTTTTAAACATCCAGTCCCGACAAACTGAAGGTAATTCAAGCTGATTGATTTGTGTCTTTAATGTAAACAGTCTTTGATGAGAGAGTTTAATTCACCCCACATCTGTAATGAGATATTCATAACCTTTTGTTGTACTTTCCTCAGCTTTACCCAGAGCTACAGTGAGAGTAACACCAGACACATCTGTGTTCACTGGAGAGACAGTCACTCTGAAGTGTGAGATAGAGAAACTTTACACATCATTACACTGGAGATATCTGTGGTATAAAGACAGAAGTTAAGATTCTAAGACGCCACGTTACACAGTAAACACAAACACTCTCACTATCAGTTCAGTTACTCAGTCTGATCAGGATGAGTTCTGGTGTAGAGGAGCGAGAGCTGGATGCACCTCATCCTCTCAGGACAGTGACCATGTGACTCTCTCTGTTAAAGGTCAGTCATGACTGTAATAAAGACTCGGAGAGAAGCAGATGAACTCTGAGACTCTTCAGCATCTGAATGTGTTTTATTCTCCTGCAGGATCAAAACCAAAAGCTGAACTCAGATCAGATACTGAAGGATCTGTACTGACGGGAAACACAGTGACTCTGAAGTGTCTCATGAATCAGTTCACTGGATGGAAGTTTTACTGGTATCAACACACACAGAACACTGAGAAGAAGACAACAGATGAAAACTACTACACAATTCACACCGTTACAGTTTCAGATGGAGGTCTGTACTGGTGTAGAGCTGGAAGAGGGAATCCAGTCTATTACACAGACTACAGTGATGTTCTGTGGATCAATGTTACAGGTGAGAGATTATGGACCTCAGTTAGCACAGATGCTATATGTAATCTGACAGTCTGTTCTATAGGTTCACTGTCACAATGCCTTAAAGGAATACATTCCTATAGTGTACCCAAAATTAACATCCATGGATCCGTCTATACTAAATGACATAGCAAAATAAAAGACTTTCAGCATGCTATTTTGATGCTCAAAGATGAGTTATGAGTGGTCAAATATAGACTACAGGGGGGTTTAATAAAGATTCAAGCTGTTTTTCTTCTCAGGTGTTTCTTCTTCAGTGTCTCTGATCATCAGACCCAACAGAACTCAACACTTCTCATCTGAATCTCTCTCTCTGAGCTGTGAGGATCACAGGAACTCTACTGGATGGACAGTGAGAAGATACACAAACACACTGGAAACTTGTCCATCATCATCAGTCAGATCTACAGGAACAGAATCTACATGTACAATCACATCTCTCATCACATCTGACACTGGAGTGTACTGGTGTGAGTCTGAATCTGGACACAAACTTCATCCTGTTAATATCTCAATACACAGTGAGTTTATCATTCTGTATTTATTAGCTTCACAAAATATCACTAATATTACATTACATTACATTTGTTTCTCTGTTGTGTAGATGGTGATGTGATTCTGGACAGTCCTGTTCATCCTGTGACTGAAGGAGATTCTCTGACTCTACACTGTTTATATCGAGATAAAAACCCATCAAACCTCAGAGCTGAATTCTATAAAGATGGATCAGAGGTGCAGAATCAGACTACAGGAGACATGATGATCATCTCTACAGTCTCAAAGTCACATGAGGGTTTCTACTCCTGTCAACACCCAGAGAGAGGAGCGTCTCCAAAGAGATGGATCTCAGTCACAGGTGAGAGTCTGTCATGTGAGCTACAGTTGAGCTCATAATTATTCATACCTTATACAGGCAACTATGATCTAAGAAAGCTGTAAAAATAAGTCTACATCATTAAGCATTTGGATCTTTAAATATAAAAATAACAACAAAAATCTTATCTTTCATTAGAGAATAAGATTGTTAAATGGGGAGGGGAATCTCATTATAAAATAATTGTTTTTCTCTAATACACATTGCTTATAATTATGTCATACCCTTTTATTTAATACTTTTTGCAACCTTCTTTTTGCCAAGATAACAGCTCTGAGTCTTCACTTATAATCAATAATGAGTTTAGAAAACATCTGACAAGAGATCAGAGACTATTCCTTCATACAGAATCACTCCAGACCCTTCAGATTTCCAGCTCCATGTTGCTGCTCGATCCTTTTCAGTTCTTCCCACTTATTTTCTGTGTATTAGAGAAAAACATTTATTTCACAATGATATTCCCCTCCCCGTTTAAAATTCATATTCTCTAATGAAATGTTAGATTTGTGTCATTTTTAAATGAAAGATCCAAAGTCTTAATGATGCAGATTTATTTTTACAGCCTTTTTTGATCATATTTACCTACGGCATGAATAATTTGGAGCTCAACTGTACGCTGCTTTAGTTTTAGTTCAGATCTTCTGTATGATAACTTGTGTTAAAACTTTTTCAGGATCTTTTCAGGAGAAAGGTTTCTGTTCTTAAGATTCTCAGTTCTCTGCTGGCGTTTGTCCATATCTGATAGTGACAGTCGTTCTGGTTTTCAATGCTACAGTTGAGAGAGAAACATCGTGTCTGATTCATTGGTTGTTGCATTGATTATGAAGTTCTTATTGAATTAAACAACAAAGGTGTCATTACCACTTAACACGGCATGTGTTGGATTATATCTGGACGAAATGAACGATTGACGTTGTATGTGGGGCTTTCTGCTAGGAATTCTGGGGATTGGGTGGTGAATTAGTTTGGGGGTGGAGCTCTAGAAATTAGGATCAGGCTTTGAGTCTTTTAGTGACAGTCCTGTCCTATATGTACTGATGTATACTTTAACATAAATTCATTCAAATATGTGGCTGTCTGTTGAGGATGACTTTCCTTGTCAAATCTGGGTTTTTCCCAAAGCTTTTGGGTTTTTTTGTTTAACATCTTTTTTAGAGTCCTTTTGCTTGCTTTTGTCATCCTCTGATGGCTTTTTAAGGTGTTTCTATGGAAACTAATGCATCGACATTAAAAGTGCTATACAAAATAAATTGAACTCAATCTCTACTTTGTTTAAATTTCTTTCATTCCAATAAATATATTCCTTTACCCAGACATGTAGTATGTCTTCTGGTCAAGTTAATGAGTGTGCAAAAAAACGACAGCTAAAAATATAAGATAAAAAGTCACCTTTCTAGTTGATTAAATGTAGAAGAATAAATGGATATCAACCACACTGATGTTGAAATAAGTTTGTTGTTTATTCAGAATCGTTTTATATTATATTATAATTTAAATTTAAAACTAACATGGTAACTACAATATATCTAGGTGTCACAATTTTATAGACCTCTTTGGATGACGTAAACAATGCTGGTCCATCGCTGGTCCAGAAGAACTTCCTGCTTGAACAAAACACAACCAACAGAATATTTATAACCGATTTAAAATGTTAAACAAATATATTTAGGATTTAATTATACACTACTACTAATAATAAATAAAATCTGAAACCAAAAGTGCTTCTGGATACATCTTGCAAAGAAGTCTTTAATGACTGATAGATTTGTATTATGAAGTATTTTCAAATATGTTATTACTATCTCTTTTATTCTAAATGCAATCTATGAGAAAGGTGATATTTTAGAATAAACCTGTCAAGTGGGTGGTAGTCATTTTTCTTCATACATAATAAATCCCATTAAAATGAGAATTCGCTTCCATTAAGTGGAATGTAAATTGCTGTCTTAAATTTTAAAGTTTCAATCACCATGGTTTAGTTTTCACAATTGACTGTTTTAATTTCATTAATGTTTTAACTATTACCTCATCTCGTCAAAATAAGTTTAAGTAGCCTTATTTTAACTTCATTTAATAGCTTACAGTGTAAATGAAAACGTGGGTGAACGAAGGTTTCTGTACACTAGGTGGTCTTTGAATCCTGTGTTCCTCTATATTGATTCACTGATACCTTCATTAACCGGATGCTATGCAACACATTTATTTCCCCGTTTGAAGGTAAGTTTGTTTTTCCTCATTAAGTTATTGATCTATATTATTAATCTATACATTAATATTAATCGTTGTATGTTATCTCTTACATTTTCTGTTCAGTGGAGTTTTTCAGTTTGTCATTGCAGGCTCACGATTTGTCTTTTTAAAGTTGCTTGAAAACATTCTGTGATTTTTTTAGTGATATTCTGGTCAGATATGACTGATGCTTTTGTTTAGAAACTATCTGCCGCTGTGTCATCATCGTGTTGTGACTGAGAGAGGTTACTGGAATGTTGCTTTATGGTTTCTAGATTGCTTTTTAGAGAGTTGCTAGCGAATGCGGTTTTTAGCTGTCGGTAGATGGTTGCTATGGTGATCTGGATGTGATATTCTCATCTGTAGATATGGCTTTAGTTCCTCTTTTAATATACTGTAGCTCTATGAGATGAGTTTGTCTATTTATTGTCAGAAAACTCATTTCAGCTGTCAATCATATTTGTAACGCAAAAGGATTCCTCAGCAAACACCAATGATTTTAATTCTTCTGTATCTTTAAAAATGTCACTTTGTCTTATTGAGGTCTAAAGGCAGAAGGAACTCTAAGACAATAAATACATTACACTTTGATTGACTCGAAAACTGCATTAAGTCAATGATATTATATACAGTATATTAGGTTTCATGTCCGAGCATTAAAAACTTTAGCATGAAACACACATGATGTGCAGATGAGATGTGTTGACCTCTGGTGTGAGCGTCTCTTCACACTGCGAGTCTGTGACTGTCACGATCCGTGTTTCNGATGAAATGTGGTGTCCTGTACTTTTAAAATTAAATGAATTCTTTCTTTGCAGTGGGGAGAAGATCATAGTAAATTAAAGCAATAAGCCCCAAGAAGCAGTGGATTACAGTTCATTTTATAACAGTTTAGGCACGATGTGAAGTGAAGCCCCCTCAGCGGTTATAAAATGTACTGTAACCCACTGCTTCACAGGCCTTCTTGCTCTTATAAAACAAATAAAAATAAAAATAAATTTTTCAAAATGCACAGCAAGACCGAGCAACAGTGACACAGTGATACTTAGAGACTTAGAGACTATGATGCGGTCAGCATTTATAAATCAGGGTATTTTATAACGGCTAAGAACACGGCTCAACCAATCAGAATCAAGGACCAGTTCCGACCGTTTTATAAAAACTATTTTCACCTGCAACACATGAGATCAAAATCAGTGATGTGCCAGAGAATGACAGACAGCTTCATAGTTACTGCGACTGTAGATTAAAAAATATGTCTGTAAAAAAGATCAAATAACTACAGGAAACAAATCCAGTGTTTCCTCAGACCAAACATCTCTCACTATCAGTTCAGTACTCAGTCTGATCAGGATGAGTTCTGGTGTAGAGGAGCGAGAGCTGGATGCACCTCATCCTCTCAGGACAGTGACCATGTGACTCTCTCTGTTAAAGGTCAGTCATGACTGTAATAAAGACTCGGAGAGAAGCAGATGAACTCTGAGACTCTTCAGCATCTGAATGTGTTTTATTCTCCTGCAGGATCAAAACCAAAAGCTGAACTCAGATCAGATACTGAAGGATCTGTACTGACGGGAAACACAGTGACTCTGAAGTGTCTCATGAATCAGTTCACTGGATGGAAGTTTTACTGGTACAAACACACACTGAACACTGAGAAGACGACAACAGATGAAAACTACTACACAATTCTCATCGTTACAGTTTCAGATGGAGGTCTGTACTGGTGTAGAGCTGGAAGAGGGAATCCAGTCTATTACACAGACTACAGTGATGTTCTGTGGATCAATGTTACAGGTGAGAGATTATGGACCTCAGTTAGCACAGATGCTATATGTAATCTGACAGTCTGTTCTATAGGTTCACTGTCACAATGCCTTAAAGGAATACATTCCTATAGTGTACCCAAAATTAACATCCATGGATCCGTCTATACTAAATGACATGGCAAAATAAAAGACTTTCAGCATGCTATTTTGATGCGCAAAGATGAGTTATGAGTGATCAAATATAGACTACAGGGGGGTTTTAATAAAGATTCAAGCTGTGTTTTTCTTCTCAGGTGGTTCTTCTTCAGTGTCTCTGATCATCAGACCCAACAGAACTCAACACTTCTCATCTGAATCTCTCTCTCTGAGCTGTGAGGATCACAGGAACTCTACTGGATGGACAGTGAGAAGATACACAAACACACTGGAAACTTGTCCATCATCATCAGTCAGATCTACAGGAACAGAATCTACATGTACAATCACATCTCTCATCACATCTGACACTGGAGTGTACTGGTGTGAGTCTGAATCTGGACACAAACTTCATCCTGTTAATATCTCAATACACAGTGAGTTTATCATTCTGTATTTATTAGCTTCACAAAATATCACTATTATTACATTACATTACATTTGTTTCTCTGTTGTGTAGATGGTGATGTGATTCTGTACAGTCCTGTTCATCCTGTGACTGAAGGAGATTCTCTGACTCTACACTGTTTATATCGAGATAAAAACCCATCAAACCTCAGAGCTGAATTCTATAAAGATGGATCAGAGGTGCAGAATCAGACTACAGGAGACATGATGATCATCTCTACAGTCTCAAAGTCACATGAGGGTTTCTACTCCTGTCAACACCCAGAGAGAGGAGCGTCTCCAAAGAGATGGATCTCAGTCACAGGTGAGAGTCTGTCATGTGATGATTTTGTTTGTTGTAGTTCAGATATTCTGTATGATAACTTGTGTTTTAGCTTCAGGAGATTTTGAGGAAAAGATTTCTGTTCTTAAGATTCTCAGTTCTCTGCTGGCAGTTTGTCCATATCTGATAGTGACAGTCGTTCTGGTTTTCAAATGCTACAGATTGAGAGGTAAAACATCTGTCTGATTCATTAGGTTGTTGCATTATATGAAGTTCTATTGAATAAATAAAAATTTCAGGATGTGATTTTTCCGTATAACCTTTTCTGCTGGGATCACCCGCGTAAATTGCATAACTCGATTTATTTAATTCGGGTGGGATTGGGGGTTTGGGGATGTGCGCGTGGTATCATACAGCTGGCCAACAGGATCCTTTCTACGCTCTCTACGTCATGCACACTGTTATAAATGCAGAGCGACCGCTTCATTCAGAACTTATTTTGGGAGTTATCTTTATGTTTCCAGAGATCCAAAGATAATAGAGCAACACGCTGTTTTGGTACTCAAAAAGGGTGTCATTTTTAATTAGTGGGGAACTGAACAGGTTTTGTAACTATACAGAAAAACCGAGTCTGGAAGTTGAGACGTCTATATGATATGTTACATTATCTATATACAGAGACTAAATGCCATTCCCATTTATGGCTTGAAACATACAATGGCGATCTATCACGCTATATAAACGTGTTAAGTTCACTGAAGCATACATTAAATGAACATGCAGCCTTTCAAACCTTAATTACATGTGTATTAATGCGATTATACCAGGGGCTTTGAATGCTTCAATCTGATTGGTTGACAAACTTCTATGGGTATGCATTAACTTTCAGTTAATGCACACCTATGAAGGTGTTCCAGGTCTGCTGACCGCATTACAGTTCCATATCACTTCGCCAAGTTTAAAAACAGAAAGGTTATAGTGTAGCCTACAGGCCATCACCCACACAGCACGCTCTTGATCTGAGTTTATAATGTCAAACTTTACTGTTAATGGAAAGTGTGCAGTTTCGTTTCAATAAACAAAGCATTTCAAAAACAATATAGAAATACATATAATAAAATAACTGATTTCCGCTTCGGTCGTGGCCGCATTACCACCTCGGGTCTGCATTACTTTTGAATAATTGAACGGCCCTGTTCAATTATTCCTTATACATACGCTGTATTGTCACGGATGGTGGTGAACGAGAACCCAAGCGCAGGCAGGCAGTAAGGGGTTAATGACAAAGACTTTATTTTACAAACAAAAAACAGAACCAAAAACACCCACAATGGGGGAAAACAGAACTAAGAAATATATATTAAACAAAAGACTTCCCTCGAGGGGGCAAAATGAAAACAAGAACAGTAAAACTAAACTAAAGGACACGACCAAACGTCTAAAATTAAACATGACATTACAGGGTAGAACACAAAACTCACAAAGGGAATAAGGGTAATCCAAACACGAAATTCACAACTCGCCACACGGGCAGGAACACACACAACGTAGTACACACAATACAAGAGCACAGGACAAAGGAACATAAGGGTATAAATAGGGAAGACAAACAGGGATAACGAGCAAGGGCAGGTGTAGAACATAAGACACAAGAGGGAGACAATACAGGAAACGAGAGGGGCGGGGCCAATGACAAGACCTGAGAAAACACATGAGATGTCAAAAAACAAACATCTCATGGTTTTCTCACATAAAACCTAAGGCTTTGCCATGGCTCTGCTACAGGACCAAGAAAAACATGACTAAGGAAGCAGAGCCATGACATCATGAATGACATTGATTCTCATCTAGTGGGCTGTATGGAAGTCTCTTGAGGCCACATATTCTTTACTTTTTGTGTTCAATATTGTAATGAATATATGTTCAATAAATTAAGTAACTAATTACTTAGTCAATAGTTAACAACATCTTGATTTGACATTAGAAAGATATGTTTCACACATAAACTATTTTATTAATATTGAGACTTTAAAGAGTACATTCCTCGAGATCATAAAAAATACATTTCATGAAGTGTTTAATTTTGCCGTGTTTGAATGTAAGCAATCTGCCAAGTTGTAAATCCGAAGGTGAACGAATAAAAAAGTTATTAGCTTATAAAAAAGGTAATCGACTCTGAATCACGCGAACAAGCCATGACCTGTCCGAATCTTTAACCACAATGTACCTACGTCACTAGAAAAATCCCCGCCTACTGACTGCGAAAACTTAACTCTCTCCTCCCCAAACACTGTACTAGCTCGTTCGTGACGTGTGCATCATGTCTAAGAGAAGCTGTGTTCTATGTAGTGAAACTAAGTCAGTCTTATTTTCACTACCAAAGGAAGAACTTCTGAGGAAAAAATGGTTACTATTTATTTTACACTGAAAAACATCCTCCTCCAGTCATGCTCGCACTATATTTTCATTTTGATTAGCATCTTCGGATGATTCGTCAGACTCGGGCTCGAACTGGTAAGGTAAAATCGACGCCATCTCTCTCTATACACTGTTAATATCCAACCACCTGCAAACCGTAATACAGCAGTAATGATAGGCGGTCCATTTGCGACACATGCTGAACGCGTTTGACCAATCACAGCAGACTAGACCATTTGACCAATCACAGCAGACTAGACCATCTGACCAATCACAGCAGACTACACTATCTGACCAATCAGATCAGACTACGCTGGCGGAAAGGCGGAGATTACACAGATGAATCGCGGAACGAATCATTTGAGAGTCAGTCAAGAAGTAAGGTAATAAAAACTGCTTATTATTACGAAATAATAGTATTTTTACATCATGTATGTACATAAACTTGTTGTCGGACACTCCATAAACCAAAATAAGCCCTTAAAAATATTGAGGAATATACTCTTTAAACTAATAAACATTTGAACTGATATTTCCAAAATTGGCAGTCAGAATTGCGTAATTATAATAGTTTGTTTTTGTGTTGCTTAGTGAAAAATACATATTTTTGGCAAACGGTTCCCTGATTTTAACCATGTACCATTTAATTAGTTACTTTAAAGGGGTCATATGGTGCGAATACATGTTCTTGTGTGTCTTTGGTGTGTTATAAGTTGTCCATGCATGTATTAGACACGTAAAATTGCAAAAATTAAAGTGTGGGAACAAAAGATGCATTCTATCTAAAAGCGAATGCTCACCCAGACCTGCCTGAAACGCCTCGTGTAACCACACCCCCACAAATCTACGTCAGTTGGTGGTATGATTTGACTAAGACCGCCCAAATGTATACGCAAGTAAGATGGGTGTACCTGTCAGTACAATTGCTTTGGAACCTGATGTTTCAAATATGGTAAGAGGCGTTACATTTCCGTCACACGCTTGCAGTATTTGACCAATCACTATGCACTGGTTAACTGGCCAATCATAGCACACCTCGCTTTTCAGAGCCATGAGCTTTGTAAAAATCAGCGCTTTTCAGAGAGGCAGGGCAAAGAGGAGATACAAACATGCACGGTATGTGGAAAATACAGCGTTTTTAACCTTAAATCGTGTATGCACATTGCATTACATCTAAAACAACCGATAATATTTGTTTAAGCCGTGTCATATCACCCCTTAAAAGATTTTTTTGGGGGGATTGGGGTTGGGCGAGGGTGCGTGCAGTCTTCCTTCAGTTTTGTCCTTGGCTGATCACATGCCGGAGTATTCAATATTATCGTTATCTCTGGATGTGTTGGGGTTTTATGGTATCTGGAGAAATGAACATCGATGCCTGTGTGAGGGGCTTTTGCTAAGAATTCTGAACAGTGACAGTGTTGTCACCACCATTATATTGTACAATTAATGACAAATAAATATTGTTTTACTTCATATGACGCTGTTAAAAAGTCACAATCAAACATTGGTGTACATATTCAATTCAATTCAATTCAGTTTTATTTATATAGCGCTTTTCACAATGTGCATTGTTCCAAAGCAGCTTTACAGGAGCAAATAAGAAAAACACAGAAAGGTAAAACACAGCACAGTGCATGGTGTTTATAGACCAAGCAAGATCATTATAATAAATAATATCTAATAAATAAATGGAAAAAAAAATTACATATGCATGTAAATCTCTGTGGTTCCTTGTGAATTTCATTTAGAACATTATGCGGCATCCCAGTTTACTAATATATTTTAATGCAGCGTCACTAAATTTCTTAAGTTGTCTGTAATATCGGCTATTGAAAAATACACATTTCAACTTATTAAGATTTGGCACATAATCATTGTAATTTCAAACACTATGTAGGGTGAATAGTATGCAGTTTGGGACGCAGGGGTTGTACATTGGTGTTATAGAGGAAGTGTTTGAGTGTTTAACACAGTGTGTTTGTTGAAGTGTGTCATCAGTAGATCAGTATGGAGCTCAGTTCTCTTCTTCTAGTGCTCTGTGAGTATTAACTTTTATCTTCTCAGTGTTTCTGCATTTTTCAAAGTTTTTTCATGCTGCTCTCAAAGTTTAAATCTTTATCTCATGATATACAGTAGTGATGTTAAACTTACATGTTCGCTCTTTATGAGTTATGTTTGGAGCTCTGAGAAGAATTTCGGAAAAGCAAAAGTTGCACCAGCAAATGAGCAAAGTTTGAGACGAGGCTCATTTGGATGACTATAAAATAATAACTGATAAAAATAGTGCATGCTATATTTGCCATGACATTTTTGTTTTTATGCATTTTTTTGTTTAGTATAACAAACAAATATTTCCAGATATGCTGCCTTTTTGCATATAATGGTCTGTCATGCTTAGCATAAACAATAGATAAACAATTATGTTTGTACTAATTGTGATTAGAGATCGTCGATTACTCGGCGTACAGTAAACACAAATTCATTCTCTAATGATGCAGATGGTGTACTTCTGGAATTAAACAAAGAGCTTTTTGAATTTCATANTGATATCTGACTAAAATTAAACTCCATAAAGGTCAATAAAAACATCACATAAATTTAACCAATTTTATATATAAATTGATTTTATAATTATAAATGTAATGATTGCAATGGAAATTGTATTGGTTGTAATGGAAACTATAATGGCTCTGTGGGTCTTTACTGTGTGTTGGGATCTGCTGGTGTAATGTCATCTTGCAGATGGTAACTAATAACACAATTCAATCCTACAGGAATAATGCCCAAATCACACATACAAAGAAAGAAATTTGAAATGGTTTTAATGGTAAAAGCTAATGGTTCATAGTAGTATTTTAATGTAAACCATTAGCATCTACTGTGAAGGTTTCTATCGTTTTCTTATTCTATACGGGAATTTAACAAGTACAGTTAATGTAGCTCGATATTTTAAACATAACTTTGTAAATTAAGCACATGACCCAGGTTGTAACAGATTGTCAGTTCTCCTTTTAATTATAAAATCGCTTAACGCAACTTAATTACCTTTGATGATAAAATTCGAAGACGCCCGGTTCACCTTCCGACGCTCTGTAGGACAGTCAGGAATTTCTCCTTTTAAGAGAAATTTTTGAAGTCTTTCATAAAATGCAAAGGAATCCATACCGCTGTCACACACATTGAAAGGGGTTTGGCTGCACGACGTAACCGAGCTGGTCCCAGTTCGAGAAGACTGTCACAAGATTGTGGTGCTACCACTCGGTCCTCTGAAAACAGATTGTACCGCATGGCGCAACTAAGGTATCATTCCGGTCGAAACAATTTACAGTTAAAAGATAGTTTTCCATAACAAAATAGTTTTTAAATAAACCTTTGTAACATTGCACTTTAACATCAAAACATTAAACCCATACAATTGTAATGGTTTGAAAACGAGGATACACTAAGAATCCTGTGATAGAGCGGAAAATATGTTTCTTCTATTATTTTTATGTTGCTTTTTTATATATTGTTATAATTTTTATAATGAATATATGCAAATGTTATATGTAGGAGTGAGAAATGTTTTCATTATTTGTTTTATATAATTAGGGCTGTCAACGTTAACGCGTTAACGCATGCGATTAATTTTTCAAATTAACGCGTGAGAAAATATTTATCGCAATTAACGCAGCATCCGTTTGTTTTGACATCCTTTGTCTAGCGTTACATTATGTAATCACGCTCTTATTCGTGTACAGGCTTTTAAACCACTTAAGCGCGATTTGAAACAGTTGCTTTGACGCGTTCAATGAAGATAGACAGCTTCTAAACTGTGGGACGCGGCAAAACGCAACGCGAGGTCCAGTCTGGTGTAAACAGTCATGGGCTGAAGGCTGCGTCCGTGAATCTCTGTCAGACAGCGCATCCATGTTAAGTTCTCTTTCGTGCTTGAATGGATAAAACCATACAAGATTATGTCAGAAAGCCCGTTTTGTCTAGCATTTTCTTAAGCAAAACTTCAAAGTGTAAAATAAAATCTTAAATGAATGCAAAGAGTTGTGAAAATGGGAGTGCGGTGACGGTCAGATCTGAGTACCGAGACAGCTCTTAAAGGGGCCACGTTTTTAAACATGCTGCTGTGACTGCTGTCACTAATGTTAATCAAAGAACAAAATAAAAGAAAAAATCAATGTGATTTTGTAGCTTTAATGAGAATTTTTCTGCATTTCATTTATAATTTAGCATTAAAGACTGTAAAGTGTTTGAGAACTTCCTTCAATTTCTGTATTTCATGATAGCTCTCAATTATATTGTTGAATGGCTATAATTAATGTTAAAATTATCAATTTAATAGAGACATCAGTTACAGTACTAATATCAAAATGTTTTCTTTCATTCATAAAACGACACTGTTAAAGAAATATGTTGTTTCTACATCAATTTGAAGATTAAATGTGAAATTATTCAAATGTAAAAGTATATTTTAAAATATTATTGTTATGTGTGATTAATCGTGATTAATCACAGAAAACGTGTGATTAATCCGATTAATTTCTTTAATCGATTGATAGCACTAATAAAAAGGCATTTTTTATATATAGAAAAACTAAAAGATAATAGTTTTTTATAAGTGGTTCTCTTAAATACATTTTTTGGCAAAATATGTCAAGGTTAATATGTGGCACAAACTGTTACCCCAATTAAATAATTGAAAAATAAAATTAAACTTAACAGTTTTGAAAGTGTGTGTTTTATTTATATGTTATGCTCTACATATTTAAGCATACTTTGACATATGTCTGTATTTAAGAAACACACAGAATCTTCAGAATTCATCCAATTTATTTATTTATAGATTTGTTCCTTCTAGTCATTCATTCAATCACTCCCTCCCAACCTGCCTCTCTCAGTCAAACACTCACACATCTATTCATCTACTTAAATTGCTGATTGAGGAACATTGCATTGACATAACTGTTCTAATATCTTAACAAATGTCTGCATTTAAGAAACACACAGAATAATAAAGTTATATATGTATTTATTCAATTTATTTACACTCACTCCACTAACTCACTCTAGAACATAGCATTGACCTTAAGGCCTTGTTCATCAACACAGTATGACTAAAATGTTTCCATGTCTTCTTGGCAGTAAAATATAAACAGAATTGACCCCCCAGGAGGTTCTTGAGAGCATTTTGTTGATCATCCCTGTTCATCTGCAAAAAGGCAGGCTCCGTCACATCCCCACGGAATAAGTATCTGATTCTGTACCCAGTACCACGCTGTATTTAGGTCTCGCACAATGGTTGGCTCCTGCACCTGTTGAAGTAAATTAAGTTTATGCTTCATTCTAATTGGTTGACAAACGTTCTAAAGTTGTGCGTTATGTTTTGAATCATTTAATGGCCAATCGTCAATTATTCCTTAAATAATAAAATGGCACAACAGTTTAACTATTTATTCAGCATGCATGCAAATGTTTCATACATAACTATAATCTGTCATGAACAGCATGGCAGGCAGACTCAATTGTGGGGTAAAGGGGTTATATTTATTGAAAGTCCCCCAGCTCGTATTGACTCGTACCCACAGCATTCCCACACTTACCCAAGTGTACCCACAGCATGCGCACACACAACCCACACTTCCCCCAGTGTACCCACAGCATGTGCGCACACAGCCCACACTGCCCCCAGTGTACCCACACTTCCCCCAGTGTACGGCACGCTTACCCCAGTGTACCCACAGCATGCCCACACACAGCCTACACTTCCCCCAGTGTACCCACACCTAGCCCACACTTCCCTCAGTGTACCTACAGCATGCCCACACTTCCTCTAGTGTACCCATAGCATTCCCACACTTCCCCCAGTGTACCCACAGCATTCCCACACTTCCCCCACTGTGCCCACAGCATTCCCACACTTCCCCCAGTGTACCCACAGCATTCTCACACTTCCCCCAGTGTACCCACAGCATTCTCACACTTCCCCCAGTGTACCCACACTTCCCCCAGTGTACCCACAGCATTCCCACACTTCCCCCAGTGTACTCAGGCTGTTAATAAAATATATTTGTACTTTATTACACAATGGTGTCTTGACTGTTTTCTGTGGATACAGACTGATTGTCCACATGTGTGGACATCGTGTTTTTCAAAAAGTGCTTCATGTTCAAATATAATATTTGGTTATTATATGTATTGGTTCCTCCTAACCCCAAATAGCTAGAAGAAATCTAAAATGCAAGCCAAACCAAAGCTCGGGTCTTAGGAGGTTAATAGTGTGTGGATGCTATTTTTTTTAAACGAAGAAGGAAAAACTCTGTTTATAAAAAAACACCCGTGTGTGTGGACTAGGCCTCTATCACTTCAAAGCATTATCAGTTAATGATGCCATACACATAGCACATTGGAAATATAAAAAATAAAGTTAAATAGATAATTGAATGCTTGTAATAGAATGCGTGCAGAGACGTTATAGCTCAGTCTCTTGTGTTACCAAGGCAGCGCATGGCACGTTTGTGTTTAAATTCTAAAGATTTCTGTTATCAGCCCTGCAGTGGAAAATGAAAACATTTATCACAGCTGGCCCAGATCGGCACGGAGTTGAACGATTAAGCAATCAGAATGATTCGACGTGATAGTGGAAAGGCGCTTTTTGTTGTTTTTCGACCTTAAAATAATGTCTCTAAAATTATTTCAGTTGTAGAACAATTCTTAACTGGGATATCACATTTGATAAACACAGTGGCACATACAGTACCGATACAAAAGGCTGATCTTCGTAGTGTCATTGGCCAGTGAGCACTCGCTGGTATAGAGGGAGTGGAAATATCTCTGTTCATGTGTATCTTGTGTTGCAGCATGTATGACAATATCATCAGAGACTGCACGCAGTCTTGCAGAGGTTTTTGAGAATACAGTACTATATTAGTATGAATTAACTGGCGTTTATGGGAATGTTGTTGTCAGAAAAAGGAATTAGCCAAACCGCTGAAATGCCTTAAAACAGAAGCTAAAGGAAGCCGGAACCCTTGCTTTGATAATGCAGCACTGACCACAGTGCGGTGGCCGGCCAATAGGGGGCGCTGGGGCGCCACCCCCTTAAAGTTAGCCAGAGAAGAAAGCTATACTTTAATATGCCAACAATAAGTTTAATATATATCGCAAATTAATAACGTAATAAAATAATTTAGTCGTACTATTCCACCGTTAGTCATATTATAATTTATTAAAAAAATCAAAATTGTATTTTGTTCATACGTGTGCAGGGCGCTGGACAAACGAGTGTGTATGTAGGCACGAACATTTTTGAAAAGCATGTGATTTGAGGCTGAGCTCTAATTGGCTTGTTTCAAATCGTCTTTGGGGCGCAACACTCTGCGCCCCAAACCCTCCCACTTTTGTTGTAAGCGAATCAATATTGTTTTTATATTTTTGGCCTCATGTGATTGGACCGTTCTTAACGCCTCTCATTACCGCTCAGCAGATTGTCATTTGACTGACAGGTACTGATTAACGTGGAAGCAAGCGAAATTATCTCGAAATGAAAGAAAATTCGGTTTTATCTTTACAAGATTACCCGTTCCAAAGGCGTTCGGATGAAGAAAAAAACGGATCAAGGAGCATGGATCTTACACTCGGTGCTTTTCCGGCACTTTTTATGGAAAACGGAGTTGGCTAGCTGGATGCGATGTAAGTCATGCCTTTTATTGTTTCCCCTGTTGCTGTTTCAAAGTCTTGGCACCGAAACGTTGTGGACAACAACAGGGGTTTGCGATTTAAAACATCTCTCTGATAAGTGCAAGCGACATGAAAGTAGCCGCAGCCATCTTGACAATGCTATGAGGCTCCAGTTTTTTGGGAAGCTTAGCATTGCTGAACAGCTAGATGAAGGCTACAGGATTGGCATTAGAAGGCACAATGAAGAGGTCACAAAAAATCGACACATCCTGTCTAGAATAATAGACTGTGTAAAATTTTGTGGCGCATTTGAGCTGGCTTTGCGTGGCCACAATGAGAGCGAGAG
>NC_079900.1:4332368-4344914 GCF_024868665.1 Triplophysa rosa | reverse complement strand
GTAGAGGGCTAGATTATATCCCTCTTTAACGAATAATAGAGTTGCAGCTCGTTTTGATGTGTCTTTCTTGAAATATCACCCATAGAAGACCCCATTTCATACTACAATAGTATATTCATATGTTTCATTCCAGCTATCATAATTTAAAAAAAATCAATGTTCTCAAAAAAACCTGAACGTAGAGGGCTAAATTATATCCCTCTTTAACGAATAATAGAGTTGCAGCTCGTTTTGATGTGTCTTTCTTGAAATATCACCCATAGAAGACCCCATTTCATACTACCACCGTATATGCACATAGGGTATTCCAGCTGTCATAGCTTTAAAAAATCAATGTTCTCAAAAAAACCTGAACGTAGAGGGCTAGATTATATCCCTCTTTAACGAATAGTAGAGTAGCAGCCCGATTTGATGTGTCTTTCTTGAAATATCACCCCCAGAAAACCCCATTTAATCCTACAATAGTATATTCATATATCTCATTCCAGCTGTCACAACTTTCAAAAAATCAATGTTCTCAAAAAAACCTGAACGTAGAGGGCTAGATTATATCCCTCTTTAACGACTAAAATAGTTGGAGCCCGTTTGGATGCGTCTTTTCTGAAATATCATCCCCAGAAGACCGCATGGTATATTAAGCATGGTATATTGACAACTTTCAAAATATCATTGCTCTCAAAAAACCCTGAACGTATTGTGTTACATTACTGCAGTAACTTCATGCTTCACAATTTCAGTGCTATTTTTAGTTAATGTGAAATAAATGAATTTTAAACATTACAAGTGTTGTTGCTTTATTAAGGTGGACTTAATAGCTTATTTTATAAAACTTCAATACATTAAATATGTAGTAATAAACAATATTTAAACACTGCAAAAAAAACAACCCACAAATATATGACTGTATTACTGGTATTACTTCAATTTTTTGTATTTGCAGTACCTCTGTGTCAGTGCCATGTAATATTCTGGTAGTAGCCTATGAAATAAAATTAAGTAGTCTTAAATGCATTCACAAAGTCCAAAACAGTGAACCCAAGTCCCTTGTTGGTTATGTATGTTTTTAAATTGTACTGCCATCAATGTTGGTCTTTAAATAATATAAACTTTTTTTTTTACTTATCCTTACATATTTTCATTGTAAGTCATACAGTGTAATTTCTTACCTTCATGAGTGCATCNCTCCAAAAAACTGAACGTAGTGGGCTATATTACATCGTTCTCTAATAAATGAAAGCATTGCATCCCATTCTGAAGCTCCATTTTAAAATATCCCCCCAGGCGACGGCGTGGGATTTAACTATTGTATATTCACATAGGGTATTCCAAATATCAGCGTTCTCAAAAAACCGGAACGTATAGCGCTGGATTATATTCCTCTAAAACGAATAATAGAGTTGCAGCCTGTTTTGATGTGTCTTTCTTGAAATATCACCCCAAGAAGGCCCCATTTCATAGGATCGTTATATATTCATATATCTCATTCCAGCTGTCATAACTTTCAAAAAATGAATGTTCTCAAAAAAACCTGAATGTAGAGGGCTAGATTATATCCCTCTTTAACGAATAATAGAGTTGCAGCTCGTTTTGATGTGTCTTTCTTGAAATATCACCCATAGAAGACCCCATTTCATCCTACAATAGTATATTCATATATCTCATTCCAGCTGTCACAACTTTCAAAAAATGAATGTTCTCAAAAAAACCTGAATGTAGAGGGCTAGATTATATCCATCTTTAACGACTAAAAGAGTTGCAGCCCGTTTTGATGTGTCTTTTTCAAAATATCACCCCGAGAATGCTCCATTTCATACTATCATTATATATACATATATCTCATTCCAGCTGTCATAACTTTCAAAAAATGAATGTTCTCAAAAAAACCTGAACGTGCACTGGGCTATTAAATGTAGCCTATTATTTTGCAAAATACAAATAGTCTTTTTTCTGAACAAACTGCAGCATGAATAATAAAACATTTAATTGCCCTTATGACTTGCAGTAATTGTCTGGGATTTTTGTAGAAATAAATAAAAAATTTCTTATTCAACAAAAACACTTCTCAGTTCGTAATCTATATTTTTATGGATAATGACACCTTAACTCTGAAAACCCATTGTTAGCAATAACGCATTGGCTACTAAATAGAAGGTCAATGGCGGCGACGTTGCTGCTGACCCAACGCAGTTCACACAATGTTTCATTAGTGTATGAGGCTTACGTGACATTATGGACGCCCTTATGAACATTTGCGTAAGCATTCAGCATTGCGTAAGAACATTGTAGCGTAATTGACTCAATAAATATATGATGCTTGCTCGAAATTATACGCGTTCTTGACGAAACAGGCAGCGAGTGCTTCTTTGGTGTAAGGAAGTAGGGACAAGTGCAAAATAAAATAATATTCATAAAGATCATGTGAAGGAATAAATACTTTCCTCATAACTTGGAAAATGCACAAAATTCCTGTCATTGGATTACTGATGCACTCTTCAAGATGACCGAACGACTTTACAAGTAAGTGAAACTTTGTAATAGCTGTCATGACTTGGGCCTACATATAATTACTTTTCTCAGTTATCACAAATATAGGACAGTTTTAGCTATTTATAATAAGGGAGTAATGTAGTAAAGGGGGGTATGTAAAAGGAGTTGAATGGTGCGTTTTAGTAAATCAGAGTGATTTAAGCAAAATGTTCGATTTCAGTGTAGCTACAAAACACCATCAAAGGCACTGTTCAAAGGATTTGTTGAATCAAATTTACGCAACGTATGTTGGTTAAGTTGTCATATAATAGGGCTGGGTAAACTATTTTGATTCTCCGATTTTAATCTATTCTCATTTTAACCGAACAATATCGAATGATATCGTGCATCAGACAATTATCTCTACTTCGCCTCTCCTCCTGAGAATGGCGCCATTTCACTTTGCCATTATCATCCCTGACTAATTCAGAGGATCGTGGTGAAAGGTCCAGAAAGACTTTATAGGCCTTTTTCAACATATTTATTACCCTTTTTCTAGTTTGTTTTTATTGTAACAGTACTTTTTCAGTAATGTACATTGTACATTATTATGATTTCCTGTTACAATGTTTGTTACTCAAGTAAAGTCTATAGAGTATTTCATAACAATTGTGTGGGTCTATTGTTAATATAAATGTTAGTTCAGTAATACTGCTCAGTAGGAGGGTGTAAGTTATAGTATTTATCTGTGATAATGAATGCAATGTTTGATAAACGAACATTTTCAATGAAATAATGATGAACTAATCTATGACGAACTAATCTATATAAAATCGAATCATAGTTGTAATTATAATCAAATTCATATTCATATAGATAACAATCTAATCAAATTGGCAGACTGGTCACAATTCCCAGACATGTCATATTTATTAAAAACAATGTTAAATGTATATCAAATGAACTTAAACTATAATAAAATGCTATTGGTTCGATCTCAGGGAACACAAACGTTAGTTAAAGGACACTAAGATTATATACTGTGAAAAGACTATATTAAATGAAAAAGTTATATTGATGAAATCATCTTAATCTTAATTTATTGGGTAATTTTGATGAGAAATGTTTAAAGTGCAGAAAAACGTTCTTTTTAAATTTCTCCTTAGAAATATAGGAGACTTAAGCAAATGTTAACATTTTCTCTCAATTTCATATGTTGATTGTTCATGATGTCTGTGTGTCTAAACTAAAGTAAACTGTAATTAAAAATTGTATGCATAACATTGTCAATGCTCAAAAGAAATTTAAAACTGACCATAATAGAACTGTTGTTTTTTGTGGCCAAAACTTAACTCATTTAAAGCAACAAGATTACTTGTCTTATGTTGAGTTCACAAATCCTTTTTACAGTGCATTTTTTGTGTTAGTTATCAAACGAAATGTGTTTCATAACAAAAAGTGGTGGAAAATAATCACTTACATAACAGTCATTGTTTATTGTTTCAGGTTCAAGGTGTTTGGAAATGTAAGTAAAATTCTTTATAGCATATGTTTATGTTGTTTCTGTATACATTTAACACATTTGCATATACTATGGCATTTCATTCTTTTTATCTTGATTTCATCAATATTCTCCATACCTACTTTCTAATTATTAAATATGTTTTACAGGGAATTCAATCTGTGAATTTAGATACTATCTGTAGGGAAGTCTCGAAATTGCAATGTGATGGAAAAAATATTACAGACTCCTATTACTGAGAGGATTCTCTCTGGGGCGTGCTATGCACATCTCTGTCTGTACCAAATCAAATACATAACAGAAGAAAACTTCAGTTAATACATTCAAAACGTGTTCAGGTAAGTAACATTTTTCTGTTAAGTGTCTTTGTGTTGATAACTCTCTCATCAAAGGATTTAAGTGGTTGTTCCATGTATATAAAAAATCGTATTTAAAATTTTAGGGGTCATGGTTATTAAACTTGAAAAAAAAAATTCTACAGGATGCAACTTTCAGTGGTGTTCCACCAGAAGAAACAGGGGAACAACTTTACTGTGTGTGCAGATGCCCGAATGACCCTGACAAACCAATGGCACAGTGCAGTAGCTGTCTTGATTGGTTTCACCCAGACTGTGTTGGATTCAAAGACATCCAGGAAATTGCAGTCATTTCACCTTGGTTATGTCCACAATGCGCTGTAAAAAAGACAGAGAAAACAAAACTAAGGAAAACCAAGCTAACTTTCACTTCTCCAGATAAAAATGATTCAGACAAAGAATATCTTGAAGACACACAACTTTGTAATAAAAAAGATAACAATAGGCCTACCTGTTCAAAACAAGCAGATCAGCAAGAACCTCTACAAGGGCAGTCTTACTGTGCAACAGTTTCCTTCTCAATTTTCCATAAAACTAACAAGGGAAGAGTGGAAAAAAATAAAACCCTCTGTTCGACAAGGGTATAGACTGCTCAATCATGGATGGTCAGAAGAAAATTGATCAAGAACTGCACTGTGTCCTGGCTTTTAAGCATAACAGGGTGAAGCTCCAAAAATCAAGGAAAAAAAAGTCACCATTTTGGTACGGGAAAGCATACTGTAAATTTCGAAACTGTGCATCTTTTCAATTGTTTATATACAATAAACCAAAAATGCAGACACAGTAACAATCAATGTGAAAGTATCTGGTGAAATAGACCATTCTGGAGAAATGTCTTTTAAAAGGCGCACAAGTGCTGTGGAGAGGGACAATCTAAAACAAATGCTTGGTGAATTCACACCAATGCATTTGCACACCAAAAAACTAGCTGCAGCAGATGAAGAAAAACTCATAATGGGTAATTCAAATCAGGTTCCTACTTTAGGAGTTCTTCAAAAAATTTCAAGTCAGAAAAATCTAGAAAACAGAATGGAAGTGCATCCACTACTGGACTGCTTGAAAATCCAGGAGTCTCAGGACCTGAACCAGAAATTCACACCATTGAAGCATCAATACATACAATTTGTGGCAGGTTCACCATTTGCGACACATATGTACACCGTAAAACAACTTCAGCTTTTAAAGGACCTACAGAAGGATGAAAAACTTCTTCTCTATCTAGATGCGACAGGATCTGTTGTAGCAAAGCAAAATGGATATAAAAGAATACTATACTATGCACTTTGCTGCCCGGTTCAGTCTACCACATCAGGCACAACAGTTGCTGCAGCAGAGATGCTATCATCCGATCAAAGCACACCCACAATCCAACACTGGTTGAACTGCCTTAACAGGGATTTCACCTACATGTTCAAACAAAGCCTTCAACCTCAAAAAATAGAAACAGATTTCAGTTGGGCAATAATTCACGCAACATTGCAAACCTTCTGCCAGACAAATGTGCACAGGTACCTACAGCAATGTATTGAGGTGTGCATGGAAGGAAAACCATGTACATTCACTGTTGTACACATATGTGCTGCACACATGTTGAAGTTGCTGTGCAACAAAATTGCAAAAGCAAAGTGTCCAAGGGAAACAAGAGCATTGTTTCTACATTCATTCGCACTGATACAGAATGCCTCCAAACTGGCTGATATCCAGTCTTTGTTGCAAGACATCTGTACAGTTTTTTCGGAAAGAAATGGTTTGTTTACTCTGGATAGTCTGCAGGCTCTGCAGACTAAAATCCACGATCTACCTGTGATTGCTGCTGTTGATGAGGAGTTTGAAGAAAAAACACTTAAAGAAATTCTCACCGAATCAACTCCAAAAACAATCATTCATGGCTCGCCTTTCACAAAACTTTTGGAAAAAACACTGGAGACACAGAACACACAGGTCAGTGGGGCAGTGTGTTCTCAGGTCAATCCTTACTACTGTCCAAGGCTGATAGAAATTCTAAAGTCATACTTGGCAACAGTGCCACTATGGACAGGCATTATGTTACATCATCTAGGAAAAACCAGAGACACAAACACACAGGCTGAGAACTGGTTCCGAACCACCAAAGTAATCACACTGAAAAACAAACTACACAGACGACCTGGCGATTTCATACAAATTATGTATGAATTCATATGTGGTAGGATACGTGGTGTCTCAATTTCTTCAATTCGCCAAAGCAAAGTCAATCAAAAAGACACAGATGACAGCCAAATTGACCTGTCTCTAAGTCAGGAGGAGAAATGGCGTAAGCGCAGAGAGAAGAAAAAGAAGTCCAAATATTACAACCCACCAAAACAAATGCAAAGCATGGAAAGTATTTACACTTCCCCGCCATGGTGTGGACGAGGACAAATAGCAAAAAAAACAATATCACTAAGAAACACATGCACAATTGACAACCTGTTGTATTTTCTGTTCTTGGCGATGAAGAAAGCACCTTTCTTGTTAAGCGAGATTCAGAATAAGCAGACCTTCGACAGATGTTTCAGACTGTTGTTGATGGTTTACAACCATTTTGTAATGCGACAGTGGTCTCTTGGGCGAATCTCTTGGCTTGATCAAACATCAGATCAATTCAAAGGCAAACAGCTGTGGGACACATTTGGAACGGAACAGGAATTTGTGGTGTGCCATTTGAAATACACGCTTCAAACCACAAGACAATTTGTATGTAATGGCCACAATTGTCCAAACCCAGCCAAGGAATACAAATATGACACTGTTGCTGTGCTGTAAGTGCCTTTTAATGTTGTGTAAATTATTTTTAAACACACTGTCTAGCACTGTATTAACATATTAATTGTATTATTACATTTTAGGTGCAATGACCTCTCACAACTCCAGGAGTCATTTGACAAATGGTCTTTCACAGAACACTATTTTAATTGTACAGAAAGAAGGTAAAGGAAACATATGTCATGTACAGTAACTACTGTTCATTGAGAAATGCATCTTTCGTGTAAAAATAATTCAGATGAATTTAGAAAGAAATACTGTATACTTCTTCTCCTGCCTTTTCGTAGGCTAGGCTGTGTATGTCATGGCAGAAGAGCATACACCCGGCGGATATTCACAAATGGAATGCCTGCGTTCATTGCTGTTTCAATAGATTCGGTTGTTAGTAGCAATGGTCATCCTGAAATGCTGCCAGCAGCGATCCAACCTGCAGTCATCATTAATTCCACCAGGTTAGATTGTTTTTAGAAGTTCATTCTAAAAATGGGCTTTGTTTTATTTCTTCTCATTTCGTTAAGAGTGCTTTGCACTACAACATTTCTGGATGTAACATTTAGTATTAAATATATTTTACAGACATTCTCTTAACATGAATGTGTGTGCACTGCACAAAGTACCTACTAATTAAGGTACTGACCAAGGTGCTGAAATGTTGAAAAAGTCTGACAGTTTTATATCCTTTAGCAAAATTAGACAAACATAGTACATTACGATACTATTTTGGGTGTGAATCCAGATATTTCATTGTATGATCTAAAGAAACAAAGTCCAGAATTCAGTTTAAAGAAATAAAGTAGTAAAGTACAAATATAGGCTATTACCAGAAAATACACCCATTATGTTTTCCCAGGTATAAACCAGTCGCCATAACATATCACCTGAGTGAAAAAAATCATTTCATTGGATTCCATCGACTCTCTGGTGACCACTGGAATTTATATGATGGGATGAAGGAAAGAAAACAGCCTGGCTCTGGAGATCAGTCTGCAACAGCCGAAATTATGAATAGTATGTTCACATCAGAGTGTACTATAGGTCACATTCTTCTCCTAAGGGTAGGTAGCCTATTTGTTACATACACAATTGAACAAAAACATTTTGATGCAATGTTTTAAAATTATATAAATATAATGATTATATAGTGTGCCATTAACAATGTTAAATAATTACACTAAACAAGAATTGTGTAACACAATCAATGTTTATTAAATTTCAGACAGAGGTGGAACAAGGTGAAGCTGACAAAAAGGTAATTTGTGTCAATTCAAGCAGCAGTAGGAATATTATTTGCCCCTATTGTTGATTTGTGAGTGTAAATCTAAAAATAAATTGTTGCTGTGTTTTTCCCAAAGACCTCTCACAATGATCTGGATGACACAATCATCATGGTACAAACATTTAAGTTATGCAATATAATTAACTGCTAGTATTACAGTTAAATTAATAATAAAGCTTATATTTATACATGTAATTATGTTAATTAAAAGTACTTTACTACACGTGTAACAAAAATGAAATAACTTTTCAGATAAGTTCAGATGAGGAATATGGTGATGGATGCATAAAGGTAATTTATTACATTCGGAAAAAAATAAATATAGAATATTAAGAATATTACGAACAAGTAATAGTGAAATGACTGAAAACAAATATTGCACAAAACACGAATTCATTACATAAATAAGTGTTGGCTTTTTTAAAATGAATGTTTACTTTCCCATTTTGCTTGCATATGTGAGTGTATACAAAAAAGTACTTTATGCTATGTTTTTGTATTATCTGTGTTTTGTTTTCCCCCAAAGACCTCTGCTGATGAAGAGGATGATGCAGTCATCATAGTGCATACATTAAAATTAACCTCTATTATTGTCTTTTGAAACATTACTGAAAATAATTAGAATTAAATGGACAATCCAGTTTTTAGATGACATATTTATAAGACATTTTAAATACCTCTCTTTAGATAAGTTCTGACAAGGAACAAGGAGATGCATTCAGTTCACACAAGAAACAGGGTGATGCACTCATGAAGGTAAGAAATTACACTGTATGACTTACAATGAAAATATGTAAGGATAAGTAAAAAAAAAAGTTTATATTATTTAAAGACCAACATTGATGGCAGTACAATTTAAAAACATACATAACCAACAAGGGACTTGGGTTCACTGTTTTGGACTTTGTGAATGCATTTAAGACTACTTAATTTTATTTCATAGGCTACTACCAGAATATTACATGGCACTGACACAGAGGTACTGCAAATACAAAAAATTGAAGTAATACCAGTAATACAGTCATATATTTGTGGGTTGTTTTTTTTGCAGTGTTTAAATATTGTTTATTACTTCATATTTAATGTATTGAAGTTTTATAAAATAAGCTATTAAGTCCACCTTAATAAAGCAACAACACTTGTAATGTTTAAAATTCATTTATTTCACATTAACTAAAAATAGCACTGAAATTGTGACATTTTATACATTTTTAATAAGATTTCTAATGAGGAGGAACACAAAGACACATCCACAAAGGTAATTAACTCAATGTGTGAATATGCCACAGTGAGCCATTGCAGGAAGCTATTTCATGTTGTCAATTATACAGATATGTTAATATTCTTAAATACATTTTTATTATTCATTGTAATAACATGTTTTAATAAAAAATGTTAAAATAAACTATTTCATTATTACACTACAGAGATCAAAACCCGAAGAGAACGGGCCCTGCATGGCACAGTACATTTCTGCTTGCTGCTACCAAAGGACCAGAAATAAGTAAAGGATATAAAAATACTATTACCACTACTAATACATATGTACATTATACATTATTATTATCTTTATTAATTTAACCACACTGTTGTTAAAAGTCAAGATGAAAAAATGAAAAAAATGAAAATACACAAGTGGGGAAAGGGTAATGATCATATACACGTTTCATGTATTAACAAAATATATGTGCATATGATACATATTCATTTATTTTAAAAGTAATATGTTTATTTACAGAACTGTAAATGGTCATATAAAGAATGTGACATGGATCAAGTGCAATACTTGTGCAGGATGGCTACATACTGACTGCGCAGGTGTAGATGAAAATAATGTTGACTCAGACATCCCCTTCAACTGTGGCTGCCAAATGCAGAGTCCTTATCCATTTGTGCGGTGGGTAACCATACAGAATAAAATCCATTTACAGTTTTACAAGACAAGTTTATCATTATTCTTTTTAATTACAGTACCCGGAAAGTGATTAGACAAGGACTTATAGCAGACGTCCTAACAGATGAGGAAATAAAGGTAATGTATTGTTGATTAGTGCACTTTGCTTGAGTAAAAGTATACGTTTTGTTTGTTTGTTTCTAGCTTTTAAAATGGTATACCAAATATGTTTATCTTAAAGAGTATCCAACTTGTTACTTCTATATGTAATAATAAATGGAACAAATAATTTTTTACAGGAAGTTGCTCATGACCTGAAAGTGGACGTTTTGAGGTCAAATAGAATGTATCTCCACAAACATCCGACATTTGACCCCAAGTTTAAAATGTTGAGAGACTCTTTCATTGCGATTTTTAACGAATATCAGGTAAAATATTTATTATTATTATTTTGGCCTGACAGAGCATAATAGAATTTTGTTCATGCATATTGTTGGCTTGCAAATACCAATATAAACATTCCATTATTTAATGTAGACTAGACAGAGAAAACATTCATGTACTTTTTTCACAAATGTATACTTAATAATAATCAACCCAATCTCATGAGATGCCTATAACAATGTAATTGTCTATTGTCACTTATTGTTATTTCAAAATTAATTACTCATTTTAAATTCAAATGGTAATTGGAGTGACATATTTGCTTTAAATAAATACAGACTGAAGCATTGGCAGATCGCATTAAAAATGCACTGGATGAAGACGATGCAGGAAATGTTTCCTTTATCACTGAAGTACTAACACCAGAGGTACAGTAGATGATAATTTAAAAACATTTTTGTTTTCTGATTATTATGTTTTAAGAAATCATAGCAGGTTGATCAGTAACACTGTGCAGCATTAGTTACTAAATGATTTAAATAACATGTTCTACAATTTTTTTAAATGTACACTACAGTGCAAGTGCAAGTCTTAGGCATGTTAAAGTATTTACACCCCCATAAAATGTTTAGAGCAAATTATTTATATTTTGCTGTATGTTTTCCATTAATTTGTAATAATCCAGTGATATTTTTGTATGCACAGGGAGTCTGACAACAATTGATAGTCTTATTTCATGATAGTTAATGCATTAAGTAGGCTAATATTAAAAAATACAGAATTATTGTAAAGTGTCACCACTTTGTTCTGTTTGTTTTTAAGCTTACTATTGTGATTCTGAAGAAGACTGAAGGCTTCAGTCGATATCAAGCCGAAAGATGCTTTGGTACAGGATTATCACATTATTTATAGGTATGATCAGTGTTGGAAAACTCAATAAAAAACTAAATGTAGTGTCAAGACAAATTTTTTTCAATTTTCTTCAATTTTTTTATGCAGTCATTTTCTGGACCTCCCTCCTGCCAAAAGACAGAGAAAATATCTGTCTGGTGACTTCTGAACACTGATGCTGGAATGTGCCTTTATTAAAGTTAAATTATCTGGTAATATAATGTAATATAAGATAATATAATACAGTTGTTAATAACGTTTGTAAATATATTATTGTGAACCTATGGTATTGTTTGCCGATTACTAAACACACACATGTACACACAGAGTTTATCATTTGATTAAGGTTGTAGTTGAGACAGAGTAAAGAATGAAGCATGAAGTTACTGCAGTAATGTAACACAATACGTTCAGGGTTTTTTGAGAGCAATGATATTTTGAAAGTTGTCAATATACCATGCTTAATATACCATGCGGTCTTCTGGGGATGATATTTCAGAAAAGACGCATCCAAACGGGCTCCAACTATTTTAGTCGTTAAAGAGGGATATAATCTAGCCCTCTACGTTCAGGTTTTTTGAGAACATTGATTTTTTGAAAGTTGTGACAGCTGGAATATCCTATGTGCATATACGATGGTAGTATGAAATGGGGTCTTCTATGGGTGATATTTCAAGAAAGACACATCAAAACGAGCTGCAACTCTATTATTCGTTAAAGAGGGATATAATTTAGCCCTCTACATTCAGGTTTTTTTGAGAACATTGATTTTTTTTAAATTATGACAGCTGGAATGAAACATATGAATATACTATTGTATGATGAAATGGGGCATTCTATGGGTGATATTTCAAGAAAGACACATCAAAACGAGCTGCAACTCTATTATTCGTTAAAGAGGGATATAATCTAGCCCTCTACGTTCAGGTTTTTTTGAGAACATTGATTTTTTGAAAGTTATGACAGCTGGAAT